>NW_028120531.1:0-100471 GCF_965178545.1 Coloeus monedula
TGCAGGGGACTGATCTCCTGTGGGAAGAGCTTTGGCCGGAGCACGGAGCTGATCTCCCAGCACAGGATCCAAGTGGGGGAGAAGTCCTGTGTCTGCCCAAGCTTTGCCCAGAGGTGCCATCTCAGAGGAGAGAGACCCTACAGGGGCCAGGAGGGCAGGAAAAGCTTTCATAGGAGCTCCAGCCTCCCCAGACACCAGGGGATCCACACTGGGGAGCCCCTATGGATGCCCAGACTCTGGGAAGGGCTTCACCGTGAGCCCCAAGCCCCTGGAACACCTGGAGGAGCCACCTGGAGGAGGTTCCCTACAAGTTCTCGGCTGCAGGAAGAGCCCCAAGGAGCCCAGGTCCCTCCAGAACCACCACCTGAAGCAGAAGGTGGTGACAACTCTCCATCCCAGGGCCCTGGGAACACTCTGGGGTCTCCGGGCTGACCTCTCCCAACAAGAACTCACAGCAGCCCTCGTCCTGCCCCTAAAATCCCTTGGGATCTCCCATCAGTCTCTGCATTCCCTGCTCCCCTCTCCATCCTGACATGAGACCAGAGGGGTGGAAGTCCCCACCCAGGGTGACCACAACACCAAGTTTTTATCTCCACCCACCAATTTTGCATCTTTTCCCTTGGCCAGGTTACCCCAGGGGTTGGGAGCAGCCCAGAGCCCTGCACTGCCCATCCCGACCTGTCCTGGCTCCATTCCCATTCCTCCCGTGGGATGTGAGGGGCTTGGGGAACAGGGGAGGAGGGATGGAAGACAAGAAGGGGGGAAGAAGAAGCAGGAGAAAGGATGGAGAGAGGAGGAGCAGGAGGTGGGATTAGGGAGAAGGAGGAGGACGGATGAAGAAAGACGAGAAGAAGGTGGAGGAAGAGGAGGGAGCTCGTGGGTCCAGCGGTCCCAGAATTTGCAGGCCCCTCACCCCAAGGAGCATCGATCCCCCCATCCCACAGGTGATGGGGAGGGGGAGCTTGGCCCAAATATCCTGGGGAGTCCCTGGGCCGGAGTTTGTGGGGGGGATGTCACAACCCATTCCGTGATGTCACAACCAATCAGTGATGTCATAGTCTCCTCTATGATGTCAGACTTCTGCCCTGTGATATCACCGCCTTATCTGCGATGTCACAGCTCAGTCTGCGATGTCACATAGCAACCCTGCGATGTCATAGCCACTCTGTGATGTCACACCACCTGTGATGTCACAGTCCTCTCTGTGATGTCACACAGCTGCTCTGTGATGTCACAGCTGACTCTCTGATGTCATACAGCCACCCTGTGATGTTACAACGCACTCTGTTGTCGCGATAGTGGGGAAACCCAGACGCTCAATATGAGTGATCAGCTGGAATCCGATTTATTGATTGTACCAGAACTCCTTATATACTAACAATGATAGGCTTTATGCATATTTGTAACGGCGCATTCTAAGTGGTTCACGTCGACTAAGCTGATTCTAAACCCCTCCTTAGACCCCCTTTCGTGGTCAGCAGTTCTGCCTTTTTCCCTGGCCTTCTAACCACAGATGTCCATTGTTTTGCTGCCAAAACCTAACCTTGCTGGCTCTGCAAATAAACCCATAGTTCAGCAGTAAGGCTCAATGGTGGTTCAGTTACTGAGCAAGATACATGTAATATTCTGTAACTTCGGTTGTTACACAGGATGTGTGGTGCATTGTCTTATGAGACCTTGCTCAGCTAGCTGCAAGGGTCTATGTGCCCGTTCTCACGTAGCCAGCTTCTCAGATCAGTAAGCTGCAAAGAATCTGTATATCCCGAATCTATATGTCCCTTTTCACGTAACCAATCTCTCACACCACCCCATTCCTCCCAAACTTCATCCCACCCCAACAATGCCACCCCCACCCATCCCATTCCATCCCCATCCCATCCCAGCCCTCCTGGACACCAATTCCCCTTCTGTGCTTCCTGACTCCCCACAGCTGGGCCTTGGGGCTGACGGATCGAGCCATTTGGGGCTGCCATCGACACACTGGGGCTGGCATTGAGTTGATTGCAGGCACCCGCTCAATCCCTCCATCCCAAATGGGAGCTTGGAACCTCTCCTCAGCCCTTGCTGTGCCCATGGGCTCACCTCAAGTCCCAAAATGAGAGCCAGGGCCCCACCGGCCATTCAGAACCTCTCAACATTGCCAGAAACAGCAGCATCCTTCCCAAAATGGGCTCCCCACATCCCTGACAATAGGTCCCCCTTCCAAGCACCAGAGACCCCCTCTCACAACCCCTCCCGAAGCACTGGGGGCACCCCAAAATTGCCTCAGGAACGGGACATACCCTGACATCCCTTCAGGAATGTGGGATACCCCAGAACCCACTGAGGAACGGGGTCCCCCCGGCCTCATCATGTGCAGCCTTCAGCTGTCTCAGGCAGAGCCCATCCCGCCCTCAGCAGCCCCAGCCCAGCCCAGCCCAGCCCTCCTGGGCAGGAAGCCCCAATGGCCGAGCCGGCCTGGGACACTTGCAGGGATGCGGGGGCAGCCGCAGCTTCTGGGGCCAGCCTGGGCCAGGCCCTGAGCGCCCTGCCAGGGAACCATTGCTGCCCCACATCCCATCTCAGCCTGCCCTCGGGCAGCGGGAAGCCGTTCCCTGGGGCCCGGCCCCGCAGGCCCTTGGCAAGAGTCTCTCTCAGCCAGCAATTGCTGCTCCTCCCTGCTGCGGGGCCCAAGCTGCAAGTTGATTTTCTGCCGCTGGCCCCGGCCCAGCCCCGAGCCAGGGCCAGGACCTTGCCCTGGAGCTCTGCGGGCGCTGCCTTTGTGCGGCCGCAGCGCAGCGGCCGCAGCTCGGAGCTGCCCTTTGTGTCCCCGCCGGCAGCTGCCAGAGCTGGCGGGGCTGGGCCAGGGCCGGGCCAGCCCCGGCCTTCCCGGCTCTGGGACACAGCGGCGGCAGCCCCAGCCTTCCAGCCCTGCACACGCTCCCACACAAGCCTCCAGAGCCGCGGCCACGCAACGCAACTGACCGGCCGCTGACCCCCCAGCCTGGCCTGATGGCCATTCCTCTGCCCACACCTCGGCCAAGCTCCCCTTGGCCACCTCCTGAGCCACAGTGCCACACACAAGTGGCACATACAGCTACACAGCTCTGCCCACAGCTGGCAGGGAACGTTCATTCAACAGAAAAACCACCAAGAAAAAGAGAACTGCCCCCAGCAGAGCTGTTCCCTCCTGCAGTAGTTACACCTGCACACCCACAGCGCCTGAGACTGCAAGCAATGAGCATTCCCTGGGCACATGTGCAGCCCAAGCAGCTCGAGGACAGCCTTGCAGCAGGACTGCTCTCAGCTGAGCCAAAAAGGCCCCTCTGGCAGCTGCAGGGCCATTGCAAAGGGCAAGGGCCAGAGCCTGGGCCCACGGTGGAGGAAAGGGCTCTCAATTCCCCTGCCCTGGCACCTCAACCCTGTTCCCAGGCTGCTTCCCACACAGGATTGCTCTGCAGGACTGCGGAAAGCTGAGAGGCAGCTCTGCCTTCTCCACTTCTCCTGTGCTAAAGCTGCCTGGCAGAAGAAATGGAGGGACAGCTCTGGTGGCACAATCCCTCCCGGCCCAGGGCCCAGCACTGGGAAGGTCTTTCCGTGCCGAGGCTTTGCTGCGGCCAAGGAAAGCTCCTGGCTCAGGGTCACCTTTCCTGCTGGGCCAGAGCCCCCGAGTGGCCCAGCAGCAGCAGAGAATTCCAGCACAGCCCCGGCACGGGCAGGGCGGCCCTGGGCGGGCTGCGGGAGCCGGCAGCGCCTGAGCTCAGAGCAGCTGAGCCCGGGGGCTCTTGGCCAAGGCCGAGGCCCAGCGAGCATTTCTCAGCTCGCAGGGCGGCCTGGAAAGGTGCTGGGGGGGATCATTCACCCCCCAGGGCGGTCCCAGTGGCTCCCAGGATTTCCATGTCCGTGCTCCCAGCGCTGCTCCCAGCCCTGATCCGTGGGGATGGCAATGTCCCGCTCCCTTCCCGGGGCAGGCTCACACCTGAGCCAGGTGTGCAGGGCAGGACCTTGCCCTGAGCCCAAGCCCTGTCCCCCCTGCAGGATCTGCTTCCCATCGGCCTCTTCCTCCTGCGGCCCCAAGCCCAGCTCGGTGCTGAACGAAGGGCGCTGGGCCGGGGTCATCCCCCGGCGGGGGCTGCGCACCCCCTCTGCCCCCTCCCCAAATTCCCTCCCGGGGCAGCAGGGGCTGCCTCAGGAGCCCTGTGGGCAGGGAAAAGGGGGTGACACCGGCATGGGGGAGGTCACACACGCTCTGGGGGGACACACACGGCCCCTGGGGACCCCCCCTCACCTTCTCGTGCAGTGCCAGGAGGATGAACCCCAACATGGAGCCGCCAGCCCTGGCAGCATCTTGGGGTGTGGGGTCTGGTGGCAGCTTTGGGGTCTGGGAGAGAGGTCACATCTGCCCTAAAACCCCCTCCCAGCCCCACAGCCACTCCCAGACCCCTCAAATCACCCCACAGCTCCCGGCCAGGAACCCCCCCAACCACTCCCTGCATCATAAATGACCCCAAGAACCACAAAATTCTCTCCAAGACACACAGCCCTGCCAAGATCACTTAAACTCTCTCAGAGACCACTCCAAAAGGCCCCTCCAAGCACCACAAATGCCCTCAAGAGACACAAAAGCCCAGCCCAGTCCCCCAAGGAGCCCCCCTGATCCCCTCCCACCCTTTATGGCACCAACCAGGACAGGCTGGGGGACAGGAACATCCACGGCCAGGAGCAGCTCAGGCACTTCAGCAGCGATTTGGGCACTTTGAGGGCCACACCCCAAAGGGGGAGACCCAGGACAGGAATTTCGACAGACAACCAGAATTCCTGGAGAACAGACGGGCTCAGGTGGACACATTCTGCCCCCACAACTATGAGACTGTGGCCCCGTCTGCCCAACCCATGGCATCACAACACCCAAATTCTCCCAAATATTCCCCTGAACCAACCCCAAATTCACCCCCAAATCTTGCTAAAATGGTGCCACTTTAGATACCTTTGTTTAATTTCTTTATTTCTACCCCAATTATGGTTGTTGTGATGGGATGAAGGAGGAAAGTGTTTAGGTTGAAAAAGACCTCCAAGATCATCCAGGGTTGCTGGGTGGCACAAAAAGAAACAATTGGACAGAGCAGGTGAGAATTTTTATGCTGTGAAGTCAGTACAAGAGCTCTTCCCAATGAATTTCCGATTTCAATCAGAGTCCCGATGGATGTTCCTGCCCCTGCATTCACCCAGGTGCCTACGGGGATCCAGGAGAACGTGGAGAGCACCAGCCAGGGCTCTTCCCAACCTGGATCACAGGGAATGTGGGTCACCAGGGCTCTGCCAAACGTGGCTCCTCTGATGGGAGATGGAGTTGGAGCAGAGGACAAAGCTCTTCCCGCAGTCGGGGCACTCGCAGGGCTTCCCTTAGTGGTACCTCCGTTGGTGTCTGGTCAAGTGAGAGCTCTGTCTGAAGCTCTCCCCACACTGGGGACACTCGTAGGGCCTCTCCCCGGTGTGGATGCGCCGGTGCTTGATGAGGTTAGAGTTGTACCTAAAGCCCTTCCTGCAGTCGGGGCAGCGGAAGGGCCTCGCATCCGTGTGAATCTGCTGGTGCAGGAGGAGATGGGAGCTGGTGTGAAACCTCTTCCCACACTCCCCACACTCGTAGGGCCTCTCCCCGGTGTGGATCATCTGGTGGCGGATCAGGTGGGAGCTGTACCTGAAGCTCTTCCCACACTCCCCACACTCGTAGGGCCTCTCCCCAGTGTGGATCATCTGGTGGACGATCAGGTGGGAGCTCCGGCTGAAGCTCTTCCCACATTCCCCACACTTGTGGGGCTTCTCCCCATTGTGAAGCTGCTCATGAACCACCAGCTCTGACCTCTGGCTGCATCTCCGGCCGCCTTCCCCGCACAGGGTGGGTCTTTCCTCCTCAGAGCACCCTGGGCTGCGTTTGCAGCCCCTCCTCCTGCGGGATCTCCGGGGCTTTTCCTCCCCGTTGGATTCCTGCGCCGTGGAGCCGCTCAAAACGGCCTCTCCCACCAGGTTCTGCCGCGGGGATTTGTCCTCCCTGGGCTCCGTGCTCAGCTCCTTGTCTGGGGAGGAAGGACAAGGAGAGGATGGGATTTGCCTCCGTGCCACAGGGAAGGGCAAGGAGATCCCCCCAGTCCGTCCCCGGCAGGACGGTGTCGGCAGCGGGGTTGTCCTGCAGCCGGGGGCGATGCTGGGCTGGGAGATGGAGCAGGAGAGAGGGGAAAGGGGCACTGACTTCCTCCTCACCTGCCTGGGGCTCCCGGGGCATCTTCCTCTTCCTCACAGCCTCCTCCTTCATCTGGCCAAGGGCTGGGAATGGGAAATCCTGGTTTGGGGAGAAACTAGGGATGAGTGTCCTGGGTTGGGGCTTCCTACTGCTCAAGTCCATCTCTAGATGTCACCGGTGTCCATAAAAACCAACAAAAAATTGACAGTGACTCCAGAAGAATCCTCCAGGAGTTCCCCCTTTCCAGTCTCCTCACTTTGGGTTCTGGGGGTCCCCCTTGTCAGGGCTGCTGGGGGTCCCGTGAGTCCTGGGGATCCCCCTCTCCGGGGTCCTGCTTAGGGATGCTGGGGGTTTCAGGGGTCCCACAGGTCCCTTTTTTCCTGATTCTGCTTTGGCTCCCAGAGGTCCCAGGGTCTCCCTCTTCAGCCTCCCTCCACTCCAGGCACTTGAGGCTCCCCTCTCTCCTCACCCCCCCTTTCAGGGCTGAGGGGTCCCAGCCCCACCTCATCTCCAGGCCCCCCCACCCCTCCAGGCTCTTTGGGGTCCCCCAGCTCTGGTATCGTCCCTCTCTGCTCTCCCCACTCCAGGGGTCCCGTGTTCCAGCCCCCAGCTCTCCTGGGGATCCCCAAAGCCAATGTCCCACCCTGCAAGTACCGGGTGATCCTCACATGGACCCCCAAGACTGCCAAGGGGCAATTATGGCTCAGCTTTGGAGTCCTGCAAGACCCACATATCCCCTCTGGCCCAAAAAATCCCTCCCAGGGACATGCAAGGACATCTGGGGCTCGATTCCAGAATCTGCAAGCTCCAAACACCCCTTCAAAAAAACCCCTCCTGCTGACCCCCCGATAGATTTGGGGTGAGCTCCCCCTCCCCGCTCACCTGCAGGATGGGGGGGAAGATGCTACCGGGGCTGGGGGTGCTGCGGACACAGTGGGCGGGCGGTGGAACCTCGTGGTTCTCCAGCTCCTCCTCCTCCTCTCTCCCTCCTCTCCCTCCCGCTCCTCCTCCACTCCCACCCTGCCCCCCCTTTCCCACCCCCTCTGCCCCACGGCTGCCGCAGCACCGGCTGCTGTGTGGGGGGAGCCCCGATCAGCCCCAGGCATGGACAGGGGGGTTGGGGACCCCCCCAGTGCGGATCCCTCCCTTCCCCAGAGCCCCAGGGAATCGCTCCAGGCCTCAGGTGCTGGGGGACAGGGCTGGACCCCCATGGAACCGCTCTTCTTCTGCCCCAACTCCACCTTTCCCTCCCCTCTCCTCCCCTTTCTCAGCATTCCCCCAATCCACAGCCCCATTCCAGCTCAATTTGGGTGTCCCAGCCCCCTCCCGCTTTGTTTGGGGCTCCCAGGCCCCTATCGCCCCCCCCCCCCCTTCTGCACCTTCCCCATCCCCAATCCCCACCTCCCCTCCCCCGGCCTTGGTTTTGGGGGTTCCAGGCCCCTCCTGCTCACTTTGGGGGTTCCATTCCCCATTTCGCTCAATTTGGGGTCCCAGACCCGCCCCCCTTCTCACCGCTCACCCCGCGGCCGAGGGGGCTCCCAGCACCACCAGTGCCACCAGTGCGGCCCCAGCTGCCCCCACACGCCCCATGCCCAGCGCCGGGCGCTGCCCACAGCCCCAAAGCAGCCGCGCTGTGCCCTGGGGGGTCCCCAGAGCGGCCCCGCCCCGCACGGCACTGGGAGCACCAGTCCGGACCAGTGCGGAGCGCGGGCGGGCGGCATCAGCCGTGCCCGGGCAGGGCCGGGCCCCGCGGGGCTCCCGCCCGCACTCGGCCCCCGCCGGGACAGCGCGGGGGGGCCCGGCCTGGCCGCCCCCACCTCCCCCTCCCCAAATTCCGCTCCGGGGGGCGCTGGCGGCGGGGGGGGGCTCAGCTGGGGCCAGAGCTGCCGGAGCCACGTGTCCCCCGCTGCCGGCACCACCCCCTCAGGATTAGGGGTGCCCCAAAACTCCCTCCGAGCTGCCGGATACCCCGCACGCCCCTCAGGAGTGGGGTCCCCCCGGCCTCATCATCCCCAACCTTCGGCTGCCTCAGCCCAGGCCCCATCCCGCCCAGCCCCCTCCGCCACACTTCATCCCACCCCCCAATCCACATCCCACCCTTCCCGGGCCCCATCCCGCCCCATCCCATTTCTCCCGGCAGCCGCCACCGGGACCCCAAAAACCCCGCGTGCCGGGGGCTCCCCAATATCCCCCAAGGGGCATTTCCGACTCACATTTGGAGCCCCGCAAGATCCAAACATCCGCCTCCCCCCCTGCCCCACCAAACCCCCTTCCCCCAGGAACCAACAAAGATATTTGGGGCTCGGTGCTGGAGTCCTCCAAGCTCCAAAAATCCCCTCTCCCAAAAATAACCCCAGTGACCGCCCAAGATATTTGGGGCGAGCTGTCCCTACCCGGTCACCTGCGGGATGGGGGGAGCCGAGAGCTGCGGACACAGAGAGCGATGGATGCACGTGGAGGCTCCTCTTCCTGCCTCCTCTGTCCTGCCTCTTCCTCCCGCCCCTCCCCTTTTATCTCTCCTCTTCCTCCCGCCCCTCCCCTTTTATCTCTCCTCTTCCTCCCGCTCCTGCTCCTCCATCCGCCCTCCCCCCTCGCTCTTCCTCGTCCTCTCCTGCCCTTCCCCCCCTCCTCCCGTTGTTTGTGGCTCCCATCCCGGCTTTGTCTGGCATCAGCCCTGGGGCCGTCCCGTGCTCAGCAGCAGCAGCAGCAGCAGCATCCTGTGCTCTGGCAGCACTTGCTGCTCCTTAGGGAAGGCTTTGGCATTTCTGCCGGGCACAGACACTGAAGCTCACCCCGACCTGCCCCGCTCCCATTGCTGTCCCCTGGGCGCTGGGCAGCTGCTGTGCCAGGGCAGCCAGAGACACAAACGAAGCCAAGTCCAGCCCAGCTGCCCGGGCTGATGCAGACGAGCCCCAGGGCCGAGGTCCTGCAGAGCCCCACGGAGCCCTGGGCTCCTCGCTGGGAACGGGCTGTGCTGCGGCTGCCACAGCGGCCACAGCGAGTCCTGGGGCTCCCCCGGCGCCGCTGCAGCAGCACCCAGGTTCCACCTCCTGTGCCAGGCCCTGGCCAGGGGCCATCAGATCCACGGGCTCCGTGCCGAGAGGGAACACAACAACAGTGGATCGGATGCAGCCCCCAAGGACCTCGAGCAAATAGTGCAGGAACATCCAGACCTGGAGCTGACGTTTGCAAAGCTGCAGCCGGCAGAGTTCTGTGGCGCAGGAGAGCCGGCACGGGGAGAGGAGACCTGCAAGGAGCTGCAGGAGAAACACCCTGAGCCTCAAAGGCTGCCACAGCCTGAATCTGTGCTGGGGAAAGTTCTTCCTGTCCGGGAAGAGATCCCGGGATGAGGCAAAAGCCAAGTTCATGGCTGGTGACACGATTGCCGTGCAGGGAGGGCAGAGGAGGGACTGCGGGCGGAGACTGGGAGCCCGGGAAGGAGGGAGGGGTGGGGAAGGTGTTTCTTTAGGATTTGTTTTAGTTCTCCTTGTCCTGGTGTGGTTGGTTTGGAAATAAATTCCATTCATTTCCCCAGCTTGGGTCTGTTGTGGCCCTGGCAGTGAGCAGTGAGTGAGCTCTCCCTGCCCCGATCCCAGCCCACGAGCCTTTCCTTCAGTGCTCTGTGTGCTGCAGCTGTGAGCAGAGTGCCAGAGCGGCTTTGGTGGCCCCGGGCACCCGGCCAGGGCCAGCCCAGCGCAGCGGTGCCTGCAATTCATTCCCTCGGCTGCAGCGCTGAGCGGCCGCAGGGCGGGTCCGGCTGCGCGGGCAGGCGGCTCCAGAAGCACCAACTGCGCCCCACGGGACAGGAGGAGGAGGCAGGGGGTGCCGGGGGAATCTCCTTCCTCCGAGCCGGCAGGGCCAGGCGGGAGAGACTGGAGAGAAGGAAACGGAGAGGAGGGACGAGGCTGGAGCTGTGGAGAGCTGCAGGGATGCCGGGGCAGCCAGGAATTTTGTTTTCCAAATCTCTGGGGCGAAAGGAAGCGCTGTGAAATCCGTCATGGAAAAGAGAGGAGAAATAGCGATTGATGGAAACCGACACCCCTTGGGACTCAGTTTCTCCCTCTGCATTGCAAAAGCTGACAGACCCCGAGTGCCGACGGACACCCGTCCCCGGCGTCACGGCCCAAGGGATCGGAGCTGCGGCTGGCGGGGCTGGAAGCTCCGTCCAGCAGCTCCGCTGCCGCCCCCAACCCTCGGGCTGGACCGTGGGGTCTGGGACACAGCCCCGTGCTGGGGGGCGGCAGCAGGAGCCGCGGGGCCCGGCCCGTGGGGGCGGCCGGGCTGGAAAAGTGCGCGGGGCCCCAGCGCGGTGTCCCGGTCTTGTTCCTCACCTTAACACAATGTCTTCAACTCCCTGCGTGCCCTTCATTTAATCAGCATTTCCTAAATGCTGACCCATCCCATCATCAGCTCTACCCGGAACAGAATTTCCCAGGCCATTCCAAGTCCTTTATAGTTCTGAAAATACTGGGGCCAAGCCCTACCTGTGATTTCCCCCACCCCCGCCTCCATGCAGACCTTGTTGTCTGCCAGCACCAGGATAGTTCCCACTGCCCCAGGTCTGCGTTTAGCAAAGCCAACAGTACTTCTACCACTGCTTTCTGCAAGACCCCAATTGAGTCTTTACATTTCAACATAACCAGATGATGTCTACTTAGTATGAAATGTAGTTCCTGTCCAAGAGTTGCATGTCCCAAGCAATTTCTTAGCAGAATAAATTTTAAATCCTTTGGGTTTCAGTGTTTGGAAATCATCTGCTAGTGTATATAGCAACTTCACTACATTCTTATTTTCATTATCTCTGTAGAGCTAAGGAATTCCAATTATGAGAGGCTCTATTCTGTAAGCTCATTAAAAGTTAATATCCACCACAACACTGTCTATTTTATTGGTTCTTTGCAATTGCTTAGCAAAGAAAATAAGCACCAGGCTTTTAAAGAGAGAGACACACTTTCTTACATAGAAAGACACAATCTTGTTGCCACCAAAGCACTCACACAGGTGAAAGTCACAATTTTCCTGCCTCTTCCTTCCTTTCCAAACCAGTGCAGCATGAGAGAAAGCAGCTGTTTCCCGAGGCCGATGGGTCACAGACAGGTAAGGTGACATTGAGGCTTGTTCCTCAGAGGCAGTCAGCAAGCAGCAGATGATGATCTCAAGGATCCAGGTGACACCATCACCCTCTCAAGGGAGGAATCCTTTAAGCAAGCACATTGCTCATCACTTCCATCCTGCTTTGGTTTAATGAACCAGCTCTTCCTGGCAATGAGCAGCAAGGGGATCTAATTTGACTGTTGCTATCCTTTTACATTTTATTCAATCATTCCATCAGAACAGGCATTTTACTTCTGTTTCAGTTACTCCAGAGGACCTTGGCACAAAGCAAAATGAAGTCAAATGAGAAATAGCTAGCTTAAATTTATATACACCAACAAATCATGCTGTGTTTCAACAAGTGTAAGAGAGACGTGGGACTTTCCTTCCCTCTGAGCAGCTGCAAGCATAAAAAAAGCAATGATGCAACGTTCATTAATAAAACTTTCTTAGAAATCTCTTCTTATGGACAGATTCAACATCTGCAGGAGATACCCAAAACACACTCATTGTGCTGCACTTCCCCTTTTCCATTCACGTGTTATATATACTGAAAATATGTTACCGAGTAGCTATGAACACACCATGCTCCCAGATTTTCCCTAAGTAAAACATGTATCTGTGTATGTTATAAACGATCAAATACAAGGGAGAAAAGCCTGGCACAGATACTGCAGCAAAGGAAATTAATCACATTAAGATCTCCCCTGATACTGAGATTGGCCAGGACTTTGATCAGTGATGGGAAGGAATTTCTCATCTTCCCATTTACAGCACCTGAAGCAAGAAGGACCCAACACCTTAAGCGGTGTCCAAGATAGCACAGAAATTTAAATAGAGCCTTTTACAAAGGGCAGCAACTCATCTGGCCAGTTCCCACCTCAGATAACTATCTGCAGAACCCAGAGCAACATAATACTCCAAGGAGCAGTGAGATAGCCAGAAGGTTCTCAGCTCAAGAAGATCAAGCAAGAACAGGATGTTCCTTAGCCTGGCTAACCCAGATAACATCTCCCAGCCATTAGCATGAGATGAAACAGAAAGAGAGAGGCTGAATCACTTGCAGTGTACAGATACTGCCTGAGGGAAATGTGACAGGTGACCTACAACATAAAAAATGCACTTAACTGTAAGAACTAGGAAGTGAAGCTAAAAATGAGAAAAATTAGAAGCTGTTCTTGGATATGCAGTAAAAAGCACACTGACATCATAAACGGGAGAAGGAACACAAAAGCACCCAGCTGTTCAAAAGCTGTGCAGTTAAGGTACAAAGAAATCAATGTTTTTTTAAAGAAAAAATCCCTCACAAGGTGAATGAGCTCAGTAACACTCAAAACAATATTATTTGTTAGAAAAATCATCTGCTCCAGTGCCTGAAGCAAAAGGTTTGCCATTTATTCCATCATTCCTTCAAATCCAGGGATTAGTGAGAACTTCTTAACAAATTCCTGCCTTGCCTTATGGTCCTTCAGCTTCACCAGGGCCAAAGCTTGCTGCTCAGAGTCAGTACACAAATCCCTGTGGTGTTACCATCCTCTCTGAGTGAGAAAAGCACTCGAGATGGTGAACAAAGAGATGGGGCAGTTTCCTGATGCCTGAGAAGGATGTTCTTAAGATAAACAAAATTGCCCAATCAAAATTTATAAAGAAATGACATTTATTATGTGACCGAAATATCGGTTTTAAAAGCCACGATGGAGAAAAGCAGCTCCGAGCCCGGGGTCGGAGCTGGGTGAACACGCATAGATCTGATCTCTGTCGCACCAGACCTCCCAAGTTCACGGATGCTGCTTTGGCTGGTCCCTTCTTATACATTTTTTGGGCAGAGTCTGAATTAATTCTATTCTTCTCGTCATTTTAGCATATTCATGAAGTTTTCTTGTCCCAGAGTTGGGCTGCACAAAGCCCTTCCTGGATCCCAGGAATTGTCCATCCTGGGTGATGAGTGGGCCATTTCTGCTGATGAATGGGCCATCTCTGCTTCCTGGAACAGTTATTTTTAGTTCCCGCGATGTCCGATTCCTTATCAGATGAGATGTAGATATCAGAAGGTGGCAATCAAGTCGTTATGGTGCAAATGTCCCGGTGATAAGATCTAACCCCACCTGGGTGGAATCCTCACTTATTGTGAGAGAACTTCTTTTAGTGTTGTGAAATTTTTCTCTCAGCCGGGCTGCTGAAGGGATTTTGAAACTCGGTCTCTGTAGGGTCTGATTACACTCCAATTTTATACATAATAGCACGAATTACATACCTTATTTATAACGTTCTCAACTCAGTGGCACAAAGTCTGCTTTTGTTCAGACAGGAATGAAGAGGAAAAATGGCAGAAATTCATAACAGGGACGATGAGGAGAAACATTGGGCTGTGCACACATTCAGTCCAAGCAACATCAATGCCAGGTGTGGTCTAAAATTCACGTTTGTGCTTTATTAAAGCCACGCACTGTATTTATGGCTCTCAGTGAATTCTGTATCCAAAAGGGACACGTTAGCTGATTCAAAATTAGTTGGATTTCTTTCCTTCTCCTGTAGCAGTGCCAGTAGGAGAGGTAACAAAGGCAGTTCCCTGGCCTTCAGACATTGCACAGAAGTGGGATCCATAGATACAAACTCAGGCAGCCAAACTGCAGGTATTTCATTCAGGGCCTAAGACATGAAGCTAGGCTTCTTTTAATAAATCACGGACAGGGATGAGCTCCTGACATTAATATTGCACTCCTCCCTCTTTCTGCTGAGACAGTCTGGCCAACACGAATATCCCTAATACAGATCCAGGGCTCTGGTATAACAGCCACCCCAAAAAGCCATAGTTCCAGCTACCTTTCCTTTCTTTGCATCATACCAGGAGGAATCAAAAGGAATGAAACCTATTTCATTTATTATTACAGGTGAGAACCCCTCTAAGTACATAGGAAGAGAAGTTGTAGTTTGTAACCTTGTTCTCCATCTAGAAGTAAAACAGGGGCTGGTGTGAGGCAACGAGGGCAACAGAGAAAAGAAACTGAGGGATGTGAAGCCAAATTTTCAAGCATTCCAGGCAATCACACCACTCAGGGACATTCTACAGCTCAGCAAATCACATGCTGGAATGCAGTGGAGTATGGAGTAGGGCAATAGGGAACTGCTGAACCAAATAGGTGCTACAGCCTCTTGTGCTCAGGCTCTTAGCCCAAAGTATGTTCCAGCTCCAACTGAAGGGCATTCTGAACCAGAAGAGCACTGACCTTTTTGATTTTGGCAGTTCACAGTTCTCAGACAGCAGAACGTCTGTGGCTCCTCTCATCATTATTTTTGCTGTTTTCACTACTGGCCATCAAGTTTCCTGCAGTAGCCATCCATGAACCCCGGATCACTACTACATTAATAACACAGAACATGGCTCTCAGAGTGCATTAGTGAGGTACCAAGAGAAAACCCAAATGATGATCCTCCTCACTGAAAAGGTAACAGACAAAAAAAATAAAAGTGTGAAAATACTTTTTAAAAGATGGCTGAAATGAGGCAAATTCTTAAAATTAAGTAAATGTCTGAAATGAAATTTAAGCAAATTTAACTGTTGCAAAGTATTCTGAATACACATACAGTACAATATACTAGAGTCCAAAATTAGAAAAACTTCTGGTCATGGAAATATGGGGTAAGGGATATGTTTATTTGGAACAATCAGCTCAGCAGAGATCTCTTTGCTACAAATATCTTGAATTTAATTCTTCTGCCTTGATACAATCTCCTGAGAAAATAAAAAAATAAAATAAAAATCCTACAGGAAAAACTTGTGTTGGATGCAATCTATTCACTCATACCTGATACAAAAGTCTAATTTATTCTCTTGATTTATTGTCTTAAGGAGAATGAATTAATTATTCTTCCACTCAGAAGTCTATGGCATCAATCCTTGAGTTGAATCAGAGAAAATTCAATCTCTCATGAGTTCCCACTCCATTTACTTTTCTTGTAAGTGTTCTGTTTTGTTGAAGTGAAAGCTCCTCTGGACTCAGGCCCAGAGGGAAGCCAAAGCACAGGGGTTGAATTAAAACCTTTGGACAAGCTGAGATACATGAAGTCACACCAAAGTGAAATAGAAATACAGATTTTTTAACCTTTAGTAGAAATATATGCTAAGTGCCTTAAACATTGAAAAGCTGCAGCAGAGACCTTAAACACAGTTCTTACTGCAGCAGTGTTACCTTTTCACAGAATTCTTTACTTTAGACAAAATATGGATAGAATGACACTGTTCACATTTTTTAGATAGAGCGTTCACGTAAACAATAAGAGCTGATAGAAACTGCATCCGCAAATCTGTGTAATACCTGTGTAACACTGGTGTGAGGCTTACGACTGTTAGAATTAGACCAGGATCGGTTAAGAAAAGGAAAACTGGAATCGTGTGTTAATCTTATTGGTCAATTAACAAATATAATCCACACTTCGGCAAGAAAAAATATAGAGTATAGAGCATATAGAGCATATAAAGCATATAGAGCATATAGAAGAAGAAGAAGAAGCTGTTTTTGCCTGTTGTTGCTGTTGCTGCTTGCCTTTATCATGTAACCCCCTTTGAACTCTGCCTTCAAGAAAGCTGTGAGACTATGAAATACAGAACTCAGCAGAACAGCAGCCTCCTCTGCTCTCTCACCCTGGTCCGGGAAGGAAGGGTACCCCGTCCAAAGCTCAACAGCGCAGAGCCCCAAGGCTGCTGTGGGCAGCAGGGCCCAGGGGCCGTTCCCACCCGCAGCGCTCCTGTCCTGGGCTGGGCCTGCACAGGGGCTGGGGCACCATGGCTGGGGCAGCGGGGCACAGAGGGGCCACGGAGCCGCTGCCGGGGCTGACAGCAAGGCCAGGGACACACAGGGAATTTCTGGGCATTGCCTGCGCTGGGCAGGGCTGAGTGTGGGGAAGGCAGAGCTCAGCTGGCCTCGGTGGCTGCAGGAAAAGCCGAGAGCCCGAAGAGCCCCCGTGGCTGTGCTGGAGAGCAAGGCTGGAGGAGGGAAATGCGGGGCTGCTGCGGGATGGGGAGGGGGATTGAATTCCAGCAGGCACCAACGGGGGGCTGAGAGACTCAAGGGCTCCTTGGCCTGAGCCTGTCCTGGAAAGGTCTCTCAGCCCTCTGTGCCCATGAAGGGCTCCAAGGAGGAGCAGAGCTCATCTTGGCAGGACCCTCATGGAATCCCTGAGGGACAAATGCCAGTGCCTGCCCAGCCTTCCCAACATCCCTGACATCAGAGGCCTTTTCCACATCCCTCGGTTCCAGGTCAGTGCCCAGAACACAGCACAGCCTGTCCAGGTCCTGGGGGCGATTCCCAAGGGAGGCAGCTGTGATTTCTCCCCACAGACCCACCACTCCGGTGTCTCTCTGTGCAGCCCTTGGCTGTCCTGAGCACTTTCCCTGGAGCCTCCCTGCCCTGGACGTTTGTCTCCATGCAGTTCTCAGCACAGCCCAGCAAAGAATTCAGGTGCTTTCCCAGAGGACATTACTCTGGCAGTGAAGCAGCCTCAGGGCACTGTTTGTGCCCCTGGAATTGTGCCAGCCCCGAGTGCTGCTGATGGTGTTTGTGCTCACTCGGGTTCATCTCCCCACACCCACTCGATGCACTGCTGAAGGCTCCTCAGGACACAGCAAACACGGACTGCTGGCCTGGTCACTTGGTGTCCCTCCGTGCAGGGACAAAAAACCTCCTGCAGGGGAGGGCAGAGGCCAGTGCTGGGATTGCTGGTGGCAGGGGCTGGTGTGGGACACTTGCCCTGGGCACCTTCCCAGGCTGTGCCCGGAACAAAGGCACAGCCCAGGCCCTGCTCTGCTGCTCCCTCAGGTCCATCCCAGGAGCTCTGGCTGTGCCAGGACACTGCTGCCTGCCCCCCCTGCACACTCCCCCCCTGCCCCTGGGCACTGGGGTTTGCTTTGCCAGGGCATTCCTGGGGCACATTCCTGGCAGCAGCTCAGGAGGAGAGCAAAGCCTTCCTGCCCTGCCCCCAGGAGATGCCCTTTGCTGATGGAGCTGCTGTGCTGGAGCCCGGCTGTGTCCCAGCAGTGCCCGTGGCCTGTCCCTGCCTGTGCTCACAGCACGGACACGCAGCAGGACAGTGACCGAGCTGCCCGAGCACTCCGGCCTTGCACCCTCAGAAGGGCTGGGAAAGGGAGTGTGGAGCTGGGAAGAGCAGAGGTGGGAAGAGGCTGGGCCATTGTCCCTGGCCGTGCTGCTGTGCTGGGAGTCTCTTCCCTCCAGCTCTGCCCACAGGCACTGCCCCTGCAGAGCCAGAGAAGGGCTGAGGAACAAACCTTGGACACAAAGGTCAGGACAGCCCCTTGTTTTGATTCAAAGGCACAGAGAAGAAGCCTCTGGAAAGTCTTTGTATTTCAAAAGAAAGGTAGATGTTCATGTAGAAATGCAAGGAGTAGTACTACAGTACTTTATAAAAAGCAGAATAACACCAGAAAAAGAATAAGAAAAAGCACCAATGAAAATATGGACAAAGGAAAAAGAAGGCCAAGATTGTAAAGAGTTACATTCTGAAGATTCTGGAGCAGAAAAGAGAGAGTTTATTGCTTCTGAGAAGCATCCCAATCATCATTTTCCTCACATGGCAGAAGGAAATAGAAAGATTTTAACTTGTGAAAAGTATCCAGTCCTCACTTTCCTCAGGGCATCCCTGAGCTCCTGGTTCCTCAGGCTGTAGATGAGGGGGTTCAGGGCTGGAGGCACCACCGAGTACAGAACTGACAGTGCCACATCCAGGGATGGCGAGGAGAGAGAGGGGGGCCTTCAGGTTGGAAAAGATGCCAGTGCTGACAAACAGGGAGACCACGGCCAGGTGAGGGAGGCACGTGGAAAAGGCTTTGTGCCGGCCCTGCTCAGAGGGGATCCTCAGCACAGCCCTGAAGATCTGCACATAGGAGAAAACAATGAACACAAACCAGCCAAACACCAAACAGGCACTGACAGCGATGAGCTGAGGTGGGATTTGGAGCAGGAGAGCTTGAGGATGTGTGGGATTTCACAGAAGAACTGGCCCAGGGCATTGCCCTGGCCCAGGGGCAGGGAAAATGTATTGGCCATGTGCATGAGAGCGTAGAGAAAGGCACTGGCCCAGGCAGCTGCTGCCATGTGGGCACAAGCTCTGCTGCCCAGGAGGGTCCCGTAGTGCAGGGCTTTGCAGATGGACACGTAGCGCTCGTAGCACATGATGGTGAGGAGGAAATCCTCTGCTGAGAGGAAGAAGAGAAAGAAAAACACGTGAGCAGCACATGCTGAGTAGGAGATGTGGCTGGTGCCCCAGAGGGAATTGTGCATGGCCTTGGGGACAGTGGTGCAGATGGAGCCCAGGTCGGTGAGGGCCAGGCTGAGCAGGAAGAAGAACATGGGGCTGTGCAGGTGCTGGCCGCAGGCTCCGGCGCTGATGATGAGGCCGCTGCCCAGGAGGGCAGCCAGGGAGATGCCCAGGAAGAGGCAGAAGTGCAGGAGCTGCAGCTGCCGCGTGTCTGCCAATGCCAGCAGGAGGAAGGGGCTGATGGAGCTGCTGTTGCACATTGGCTGTGTCTGGACATGGGCATCTGTTCATGAGGAATGAAACAATGAAGAGTTAGAGGAGATCTGTAACCACAACCAAATCAATTTCCTGTACACCCTCCCCTGGAACACACACAGACACCCTTTCGTGTTTAAGAGTTCTGAGGTTTTTGTTTTTAAGCTCCCCTATATCTCTCCTGGTATTCTTGGATATCAGAAATCCTCAGCATTTCTGCTGCCCTCAGGGAGAAAAGAGCAACTTTTGCAAGGCAAGATGATGAGTGGAGACTCAGGGGAGGTGCTCTGTCATTCTGACCTGCTCAGATTTTCTCAGTTTCACTTCTCTCAAATGTAGAATGTTCACCCTCCCATGTTTCCCTTAAAGATCACCAGGTGCTGCTGGGAGCAGATGGATCCACCACAGACCCCCAAATGTCCGTCCCTCTCTCAAGGTCTCAGCACCACATTCGTAGCCGAGGACACCCCTGGCTCATTTCACCAACCCGACAGCATTTTCACACTTGTAGCATCTCTGCTTTTCTCCTCTCTCTGGGCCTTTCAGATAACACAAAGATGCTCCAGGACACGTTTGCATCCTGGAGGAAACTCCCAGCTTGGAAGGAAACCTCGGGGAGAGAGCCAAGAGTCCCAGAGCGGGCACTGGACGAAGGGAGATTGAGCTGCTGCCCTGGCTGCACTGACAGCCCTGCCCACAGCCGGGCTCTGGGGCCAGCGTCACCCTGAGCCAGCTGTGCCCCCTCCCAGAGCCCCCAGGGCCGGGCAGCTGCTCCCAGCCCTGTGCTCTGCAGAGGGAACCGGGCCCGGGGCTGCAGAGCTGCCCCACGGCTCTGCTGCAGCTCTGCCTGCCCAGGAGGGGCTTCACGCCTTGGACCCCCGGCCCTGAGGGCAGAGGCTTGGCTGAGGGAGAGAGGAGGGGAGGGGGCTTCTTCAGAGGGAGGGGCTGCACTGGAGGGGATCCTGTGGGGATCTCTAAACTCTCCCTGACACATTGTTGGCTTTGTTTTCTCTCCTTCCCTGATCTCCTCTCTGCTTCCTGGGGATTTTCCTCCTGGAGCTGTTTCCCTGTGCCTGATCTCTCCCTGCCAGCACTCACAGACCCCAAATCTCTGTGCACTCTCCTTGGCCCTACAGAAACCTGCCTGTGTGCAGGGCACTGGCTGGGGCAGGTTCTGTTTGCAGCTTGGAGAAAGGACAGCTCAGACTGAGCCTGATGGGTCCAGCCAAGGTGATGCTGGTGCTGTCCATGGGCACGGGAGTGGCTGAAAGCACAGGAGGGATCTCCTGTGCACCTGCTGATCACTGAAAGGAACAGTTTGGATGTCCCAGGGACCTGACAAAATTCATAATACCTTTAATATTTATCCTCCCTCCCCACCATTCTCCAATGGCAGGAAACTGAAAACAAAGTCTCAGGAAATTTCCTCATTTCTATCAAAATCCTTGTTTTGGAAATATTCTGGGAGTGATCAGAAACCCTCAGCCCGTCAGAGGCTCATGAGCATTTCACCTCCCCTGCACTCGAGATGCTCCGAGTTGTACTCACAGAATCCGTAGGCACGGGGATGCTGCAGCTTTAGGAGATCCCTCCAGGAGCTGCAGCTGCCGTGTCCTGCAGCCAGAGGCTTCCTGTGCCAGGGGCTGGGAGTGATTCTCCCGCAGTCACTTCCCAGCCCCTTCCCAGCCCCGGCTGAGTTTCAGCCCTGTGTGCCTCTGTGCTGTGCCCGGGCTGGCTGCAGGCAGTGCCCCAGCCCTGCTGGGCTGTGCCCAGGAGCTGCTCCTGGCCAGAGCTGTCTCTCTGCAGCGCTGCCGCTTGCCAGGAGCTGCCTCTGTGCCAGGAGCCCGGCCCAGCTCAGCAGCACACACACAGCACAAGGACTGCAATGACCCTCTCGGGCCTTGCTGCTGAGGCCCTGAACATCAGGCCCTGACAGCGACTGGCACAAACCTCTCAAGAATACCAGCCAGAATTGAACTTCAAAGTTTCTGGAAGTTTTCATGGGTCCCAGTGAGGGACACGACTGAGAAAGTGTCCCCAGGCTGCAGTCAGAGCAGAGAACTGGAGGCAGGGATGACAGGGGGACAAAGAGAAACCAAGTCTTGGTGCCCTGGGGCACAGCAGCCTCTGTGCCACCAAGGGCTGGGAGGAGACACCTTGTCCTGAGGCCCTGGGGCCTCTTGGCACAGCCCCAGCAAGGCTGGGCACTGTCAGCCCCTTGTCCTGCCCTCAGCATCCCCCCACATCCCAGTGGCCTCAGGGATCTGCTGGAAGGAGTCCCTGCGGAGCCTTGGTCAGGAATGGCCCTGGGGGCTCCTCAATGCTCCCAGGGACTGCAGGGTTTTCAAAGGACTTTGGCTTTGGCTTTTGCCTGGGAGTCTCTGAGAGCTTTGTGCAATCCTGGCCCCCAATTCTCTCCTCCAAGGAGTCCATGAGGAGCCTGTGGTGGGCATGGAGCTCAGTGGGACCCATTGATGCCTCAACTGTGGAAACCATGTTTTTACTAGAAAATGGACATAATGTGAACCAGCCATAAAACAGAGGAACCAGAGCACGTAAGAGAGAAGGACTTGAGCACCTACACAGGGGAAGAGTCCATGGGGAGGTTGTGAGAAAGGAACAAGCAGCACTGGGGAGGATGTGAATGAGGAACAAGCAAAGGAAGAAAAGGATAAGAAAAGGCAAACTGAAGGACAGTTGTGACATACACGACAGACAATGTGACACACAGACAAGAGCCAATCACAAAGCATAAAGCAGCGTGTGAAAATAGCCCTGAACCCATAATAATTATGCACGATCGCGTGTACGGAAAGCAAGAACTGTATATGAGGGACAGTAGGTCATCAATAAAATGGCTTCTGCCTGATTCACACCGAATCATGTAGAGTCCATTGTTTGTCTCCACAGCCACCAGAAGAAACAATTGGACAGAGCAGATGAAAATTTTAGGGTGTAAAGGTAAAAAATCAGCTCTTCCCAATGAATCTCCAATGTTGATCTGAGTCCCGATGGATGTTCCTGCCCCTGTGTTCACCCAGGTGCCAATGGGGATCCAGGAGAACGTGGAGAGCACCAGCCAGGGGTCTTCCCAACATGGATCACAGGGAATGTGGGTCACCAGGGCTCTGCCAAACATGGCTCCTCTGATGGGAGATGGAGTTGGAGCAGAGGACAAAGCTCTTCCCCACAGTCGGGGCACTCGCAGGGCTTCCCTTAGCGGTGCCTCCGTTGGTGTTGGGTCAAGTGAGAGCTCCTGGAGAAGCTCTTCCCGCACTGGGGACACTCGTAGGGCCTCTCCCCAGTGTGGATGCGCTGGTGGGTGACGAGGTGGGAGTTTTGTTTGAAGCCCTCCCTGCAGTCGGGGCAGCGGAAGGGCCTCTCATCCGTGTGAATCCGCTGGTGCTGGAGGAGAGTGGAGCTGGTCTGAAACCTCTTCCCACACTCAGAACACTCATAGGGCCTCTCCCCGGTGTGGATGCGCTGGTGGATGATCAGGTGGGAGCTCCACCTGAAGCTCTTCCCACATTCCCCACACTTGTGGGGCTTCTCCCCATTGTGAAGCTGCTCATGAACCACCAGCTCTGACCTCTGGCTGCATCTCCGGCCGCCTTCCCGGCACAGGGTGGGTCTTTCCTCCTCAGAGCACCCTGGGCTGCGTTTGCAGCCCCTCCTCCTGTGGGATCTCCGGGGCTTTTCCTCCCCGTTGGATTCCTGTGCCGTGGAGCCGCTCAAAACAGCCTCTTCCACCAGGTTCTGCTGCGGGGATTTGTCCTCCCTGGGCTCCGTGCTCAGCTCCTTGTCTGGGGAGGAAGGACAAGGAGAGGATGGGATTTGCCTCCGTGCCACAGGGAAGGGCAAGGAGATCCCCCCAGTCCGTCCCCGGCAGGACGGCGTCGGCAGCGGGGTTGTCCTGCAGCCGGGGGCGATGCTGGGCTGGGAGATGGAGCAGGAGAGAGGGGAAAGGGGCACTGACTTCCTCCTCACCTGCCTGGGGCTCCCGGGGCATCTTCCTCTTCCTCACAGCCTCCTCCTCCATCTGGCCAAGGGCTGGGAATGGGAAATCCTGGTTTGGGGAAAACAAGGGATGAGCACATTGAGTTTAAGGTCCCTCTGCCCAAGTCCATCTCTAGAAGTCACTGGGCACAGTGTGTCCATAAAAATCTGCTCTGAAAAAGCCTCTCAGGAGTTCCCTGTCTCTGGTCTCTCCCCTTTGGTGTCCGGGGGTTCCCCCTGTCCCAGCTGCTGGGGGTTCCTCTTTCATTGGGAGTCCTCCTCTCTCCTTGGTCTCCACCCTCCCCAGGCTGCTGGGAGTCCAGGAATCCAAAAGCTCCCCCCTTTGGTCTTCCCACTTTAGGGATGCTGGGGGTTATGGGGTCCCCAGGTCCCTTCTCCCCTTATTCTCTGCTTCGGGGTGCAGGGGGTCCAAGGAGTCCCCCCTGCCCCTCTCCAGGCTGTTGAGGGTCCCGCGAATGGCGGCGCTCCCCCCTCTCTGGGCTCCCCACTTTGGGGCCCTGGGGGTCACAGGGGTTCGCTCCTCCAGACTGCCGGGGCTCCCCTGCTCCCGGTACTGCCCCTCTCTGCTCGTCCCACTCTGGGGCTCCCGAGGTTCCCCCTCCGGCTCTCCCAAGGGGTCCCGCAGCCCCCTGGCTCCGGGCTGGAGGTGGCCGTGCCTGACCCGGGCAGACCCAACCCCCACCACGGGGCGTACCCCACATCCCCCTGCCCGCTGCCAGGGCTCTGCTGGCACCGCCACCGGGACCCCCAGAAACACCTCCTGGGGACCCCCAATGTCCTCACAAGGGGCATTTTCTGCTCAGCTTTGGAGTTCTTCATTCTCCAAACATCCCCCCAAAAAACCCAACCCAGGGAACCCCCCGGGATATCTGGGCCGAGCTCCCCCTCCCCGGGCACCTGCGGGATGGGGGGCGATGATCCCACGGGTGGGGGCTGTGAATTCAGGGAGCGCTCAACCTCATGTGGGGAGTGACTGGGTCTGAACTGGGGGCAACTGGGTTCAACTGGAACCACACTGGAAGATAATGGGAGCAGCTGTGCCCATGCTGGGGTCATACTGGGATCCTACTGGAACTGACTGGGATGATACTGGGAGTATCTGAGAGGGACTGTGATCATACTGGAATCAGACTGCAAGGGACTGGAAAGGTGCTCGACATGACTGGAACCATACTGGAGGTGACTGGGAGCAACAGAGACCATGCTGGGAGCAAATGGGATCGTATTTGGAGGAACTTGGAGTGACTGGATTCATACTGGGAGCAACTGGGCCCACACTGGGAGTGACAGGGAGGCACTCTGGGCATGACTGGAATAATACTGGGAGTACCTGAAACTGACTGGGGGCATACTGGGGGTAACTGGAATCATACTGGGATTGACTGGGAGTGGCTGTGAGCAACTGGAATCGTGCTGAAAGCAACTGGGAAGAAGTGGGGGTGACTGGAATCATACTGGGATTGACTGGGAGTGGCTGTGAGCAACTGGAATCATGCTGAAAGCAACTGGGTAGAAGTGGGAGTGACTGGGAGCATGCTAGGGGTGACTGGGATATACTGGGATATACTGGGAGTCACGGGGATCATACTGGAGGCTACTGGGCTCATGCTGGCATTGACAGAGAGCAACTGGGAACACCCTGGGGACCACTGGCATCATACTGGGAGTGACTGGGATCATCCTGGGATTAGCGTGGGTGTCAGTGGGGGTTACTGGGAGCGACCAGGCCCATGCTGAGATCCTACTGGGGATGCACTGGGAGGAACTGGGAATGATAGGATGCATGCTGGTGACAACTGGGATGTACTGGCAGTGACTGGGATAAATCTGGGGGCAACTGATCCATGCTGAGCTAACTGGGAGTGCCTGGGAATGACCACGAGAATGGTCAGGGCAACTGGGATATACTGGGAGTGTCTGAGACCATGCGGGTGGTGACTGGGACCACACTGGGAGTGACTGGGAATGTGCTGGGGAAAACTGGGACCATGCTGGGGGCAACTGGGGGCAAACATGAGTGACTGGGGCTCTGCTGGGCAAGACTGGTATCATACTGGGAGTGACAGGGACTATGCTGGGGCAACTGGGAGAACTGGGAATACAATATGCAAAAGTGGGAGGAACTGGGAGCAACTGAGACTGTGCTGGGGGCAAATTGCATCATAATGGGGAATGACTGGGAGTGACTGGGTTCATACTGGGAGTAACAGGGATTCTGCAGGGACTGAGGGGAAGTGACCAGGATCATACTGGGCCTGACTGGGCTCATACTGGGACTGAGGAGGAAACTAGAACCACTCGGGGAGGGAACTGGGCTCATACTGGGACTGAGGAGGAAACTAGAACCACTCGGGGAGGGAACTGGGCTCATACTGGGAGCAGCCATTTCCCAGCCCCGGCACCCCCGAGCCCCTTTCCCGGCCCCGGGACCCCCGAGCCCCTTTCCAGCCCCGGCACCCCCGAGCCCCTTTCCCGGCCCCGGGACCCCCGAGCCCCTTTCCCGGCCGTGCCGCCCCTGCAGCCCCCAGACCCCCCCGCCGGGGTCCCGCCAATCCCAGGGGTCCCCCCTCTCGGGCTCCCCGCTTTGGCCTTCTGGGGCTCTCCTCTCTCCGGGGTCCCGCTTAGGGAAGCCGCGGCTCTCCCGGGGCTCCCCAAAACCGGTGTCCCCCCGCCCCCGCCGGCCCCGCGCCGTCCCCACGGGGCCCCGGCAGAGCTCGGAGGGCCCGGCCCGGGAAGCCCAACCCCCACCGCGGGGGGACCCGCATCCCCCCGCCCCCGCCGGGGCTCTGCCGCCACCGCCACCCCCAAAAACACCTCCCGGGACCCCCCGATATCCGCCCCAGGGGCATCTGCGGCTCGCCTTTGGAGTCCCGCAAGCTCCAAACATCGCGCCGCCCGCCCCGACAGACAGCATGAAACAGCGAGCCCCAAATCGATTCCCTGCGAGCTCCAAATATCCCTCCCCCCTCCAAAAACACCGCCCGGCATGTTTGGGCCGAGCTCCCCCTCCCCGGGCACCTGCGGGATGCGGGGCGGGCGATGCTCCCGGCCCGAGCGGCTGCGGATCCAGAGAGCGCTGCCCGCACCTGGAGCCTCCTCCGCCTGCTCCGGCTCCTCCTTCTTCCCCCCGTGCCTCCTCTTCCTCCTCCTCTGGCCCGCCTCCTCCTCCTCCTGCCCTTCCTCCGTGCCTGCGGCCGCGGCCCGGGAGCTCTCGGGGCAGCGGGGCCGGGCCGGGCCACGATGGGAAAGGGCTGGGTCACCCCAGAGCGAGCTGGGGCAGCGGAGCTTTGGGGCAACAGCGGCAAAGGGGTGCGAGAGGGGGGATCCGGGCAGGTGGGACAGCGGCAAAGGGCTTCCAGTGGGGTCCCCCAGTTAAGCCCAGCACCCCAAAGCCCGTCCCAGCCCTCCCCGTTCCCTCCCCAGCCCCGGCTGAGTGCGGGGCTCAGCCCAGGAGCCGTCGCCGTTCGGGGCTCCCCCGAGTGCAGCAAACGGGAGAGTGCCCCCCGGGTGAAATGTTGGGGTTCGCTCTACCATCGGCGCTTTAAGATGCCCCGGTAAAGTCGGTGCCCACTGTAACTCCCGTTAAAAGGGCAACACCACTCCCGTTGATTCCGGCAGCGGAGCCCCGGGGGGAGTTGGGGGTCCCGGCAGGGTTTGGGGATCCCGGGAGGGTTTGAGGCTCCTGGGAGGGTTTGGGGGTCCCGGGAGGGTTTGTGGGTCCCGGCAGGGTTTGGGGGTACCTGGGTGGTGCCGATGATGGCGATGGGGACCCCGTGCTGGGTCTGAACATTCGCGAGGGGCTCCTGGGGGGTTTTGTGGGTCCCGGGGGTTTTTGGCGTCCCGGGGTCTTTTGGGGTTCCCGAGGGGAGTTTTCAGGGGTCTCAAAGTGGGGGTTTGGGCGATCACAAGGGGAATATTTGGGTGTCCCAAGGCTGTTTTGGGGTCCCTGCCGGTGATGGAGATGGGGACCCCGTGCCAGGTATAAACCTTCTCAAGAGGGTCCGGGGGGTGTTGGGAGGTCCCGTGGGAATTTTGGTGTCCTGAGAGGGTTTTGGGGGGTCTGTATGGGGCTTTGCGGTCCTGGGGAGTTTTTGGAGGGTCCCGGGGATATTTTCGGGGTCCCAGGAGAG
Source organism: Coloeus monedula (assembly GCF_965178545.1). Taxonomy (NCBI): domain Eukaryota; kingdom Metazoa; phylum Chordata; class Aves; order Passeriformes; family Corvidae; genus Coloeus; species Coloeus monedula. The sequence continues at coordinate 26,986 of NW_028120531.1, forward strand.
GTTGGGGTTCCCCGGGAGGGTGTTGGGGATTCCCGGGAGGTTTTGGGGTACCTGGGCGATGCCGGTGATGGAGATGGGGACCCCGTGCCGGGTATGAACCTTCTCGCTGCGCACGGGCAGCGTCAGCGTGTTCAGGGAGATCCTGGGGGGCCCGGGGGGTTCATCCCAAATCCCAGGGGACCCCAAATGCTGAGGGACCCCTGAACTCCCCTCACCGCTGGATCTGCTGCAGGCAGGGGGGCACCAGCACTCGGCCCCCACCCCCCACTCTGACGGGGGGGCTGCAGAAGAAATCTGGGGGGCACAGACGGGTGAATGGGAACACCTGGGACCATGGTGGGATCATAGTGGGATCATCCTGGGAGTGACTGGGATCATACTGAGTGTAACTGAAAGTGACTGGGATCATACTGGGGGTGACTGGGAGCCCCAGGGCCCATGCTGGGAGTGACCTGGGCCCCACCCCAGGTGGAACTGGTGGAACTGGCCCAGCCGGGGCTCAGGGTTGTTCTCCCCCAGGGCTGCTGCCACCCCCGGCCCCAGAGAGCCGAGGGACAGGGGACAGCCGAGGGACAGGGGACAGCCAGGGAACACGGCCTGGCGCAGGGACACTGTGCTCCAGCACTCTGGGCTGTTGTGCCCGGGGCGTTGCCCTTGGGCTCCCAGGACAGGCAGAGGGGGCAGAATCCCCTCCAGGAGCTGTTGTTGGCTCGAAGCTTTGGTGTTGGACATTCTCAACAACTCAGTGATGTCACAGTCTGCTCTATGATGTCAGACCACTGCCCAGTGATATCACAGCCTTATCTGCGATGTCACAGCTCACTCTATGATGTCACATAGCAACCCTGTGATGTCATAGCCACTCTGTGATGTCACACCACCTGTGATGTCACAGTCCTCTCTGTGATATCACACAGCTGCTCTGTGATGTCACAGCTGTCTCTATGATGTCATACAGCCACCCTGTGACGTCACAGCCTGTTCTGGGATGTCACACGACCACTCTGTGATGTCACACCAGCACCCTGTGATGTCACAACCTGCTTTGTGATGTCACAAGTGCTCTGTGATGTCAGTCTGCTAGATGATATCTGACCTCTGCCCTGTGATGTCATAGCCCAATCTGTGATGCCACAGCACCACTCTGTGATGCCAGAAAGGTGCTCCATGATGTCACAGTAGACTCTATGATGTCAAACAGCCACCCTGTGATGTCACAGCCAACTCTGTGATGTCACACAGCCCCTTTCTGACATCACAGCTGCTCTGTGGGTCTGTGACACAGGCACAGAGGTGTTCCCAAAACTTCAGTGAAACAAAACCTCCTCAGCACCAGCGCAGCACGAAGCAGCAGCATTCTTTATTGGGCCGGATGCACGAGGGGAGAGCCCCTCCCAAAGCCGTGGGTGCCGAGTTCAGGAATGTTCCTGTTTGCAGACTGTGCTTCACAGACACATTCCCAGATTGTCCCACCAGAAACACACACACGATCATCATTGCCCCAAAATCATTGCAGATTTCCCCCACCCCTTTGCATATCCCTTCTTCTGCCCTGGGGGTCTCTTTGGGGGTCCCTGGTGGTCGCTGACCCCAAAGCCAGCCCTGACTGCCCGGTGAACTGGTGAAAGTTGGCACACCTGGGCTGGTTGCTGCCCACAGAATCAGCCTTGGGCGGGTCCATGGCCAGTGGCTTTTGGAGAAGAAGCATTGTATGAACCCACCAGGTGCAAACGGTTTTTCATCTGGCAAATTTCCCCCCCCTTGGAGGGCTGTGAAGCTTCTCTTCCCTTCAAGCCTTCGTGAGCCTCACTCTGCTCCTTTACTCACATCCCACGAGTTCCTCAGCTGCTTTCACAGCCATGTTCTTTACACAGCTCAAAGCAAGTGTCCTAAGCACAAGTAGTGCTGTGATCCCAGTTAGACTTTGCAAAAGTGACACCAGCCATCAGTCAGGGAAAATCCAAGTCCTCTAAATATTTTATTCAAACAATTACAGTCTAACCCTCCCCTTAATTCCCTGCTGGATGCAGCAGCCGATTTTATCCTCTCTACCTGATCATCCAATCCAGCATCACATTTGGAATGTGCACACAACAAGTGTTGCTGTTTCAGTTCAAGAATCCACACACTCCCTGTCCATGTAGCAGCAATGGGGCTAAAGCCAATCTGCTCTGGAAGGTCATTTTAGCTGGGGCTGGCAATTGTTCCTTTGTTTCAGCAAACCCCAAAGGAGCTGCATTCACTGAAGTTCCCATTTGCAGAGCCCAATGGTGTGTGGCTGGTCTGTTCCTAAAGGCAGATCTTTGCGGAGCAGAGATGGATTCTAAAATCCATCCCACTGGAGTTCCCGCACTGGGATGTTTCCCAGTTCCATCCCCTTTAACCTTTCCCCACAGTCGGGTTCCCGGTGGTGACTCCTTGCACGAGGGACGGAACGTTCATACCCCCAGTGTCCATGGTGCTCCTGATTCTCCCAGGGCAAACGTGTGCTCCAAATTCCATCCCTTCCCACCCATCCTGGGGCTCCTAAGGATCTGACCGTGTCCTGCTGACACTCTGTGCCTCTCCAAGGCTCCTTGTTTGTTGGCTCAGCCCACGTGTCCCTGAGAAAGGCAGAATCATTTCTACAAACACAGCCCAGCCTCAGAGCCTGGGCCACAGCCAGGAGCCGCTGGACCTCAGCATTCCAAACAGCTCAAGTGTCTGTCCCAGGGCAATCCCACTTTTCCTTGGTCCTGGGATCCTTTGGCCTTGACCTTGTTAAATCTGGATATTTTATACCCACCTCTAAGGGGTCCTGTGGGAGGCCTGGGCTCCCTGCCCAGCCCAGCCACCCCTGAACTGGCTGCAAATATTCCCAGTGTCCTGTCTGAGGGCCATTCCAGACTGCTGGAATTTGACAGCCCCAGGGGGTATCAGTGCAATCTGTCAGCTGATCAATATTTCCTGATGTAATTTCCAGATCCGCTTTGGAATGTTACAGTTCTCAGCAGTATTGTTCTGATGTGTCCATGGGAAGGAATATTCTCCTTCCATCCCTGTCCAGGTGCCCTGGGTGCTATTTCCTTCCCACACGTGTTCCCAGATTTTTGTCAAATTGTTGACTGAAGCTCCCCATGGCACTGGATTTTCTGCAGAGGTTGGTGTTGGCAAACAAGCTGTTACAGGGGTTACATTCTGTCATCTGCCAACACCTTGAACTGACTTTGAAAACCGCATTTCCCTTCCCAGAAGTCAGGAACATTGTTTCTATTATTATTATAAATACACAATTATTGATCATCTTTATCCAGATCCAATAAATAGTATCCCCTTAGAAAATCATATTCAATACCTAAAACAATAGGATTTATGTAAAACCCCAAACCCCACGGTGTCAGTCAGTCTTGTTTCTGCTGTGTTTAATGTGTGCTCGCTGGTTTTACCTACATGTGATGAAGCCCGAGTTGGATTCCTTCTACCTTGAGTGCAGGGTAGGTTACCAGGAGGACTTGAGATGGTCCCTTCCACTTTGGCTGGATTGTTCCAAAATTCCAGGTTCTGGTGCACACCGCATCTCCTGGTTGGAAAGGATGTACAGGCGAGTCCAGCCCCAATGATCTGTTGAGAACCATGCACCTTTTAAGGCTTACAAGAGTTAGTCCCAGGGCTATTAAATATTCATTTCTGCAAAACTTCTGAGCCTTTCCTTGGCTTGTTGGTGCCACATGGGAAAGCTTCTGGCCATCCAGAAAAAGGATCCACCAAATGCCAAAATGTGTCAGTCCCCTTCTGCCTGGGCACTTCTGCAAAATCAGTTGGCCAAAATCACCTGGTGATTCCCATTTAACGAGCCCTGGAGGCAGCCTTCTTCCTTCAAAACCAATCCCATCTTTCTCAACAACTGATCTATCATTTTTTGCCATTTTGGTGCTTACTAGATGCCTTTGTAAACTGGCCACCAGATTCTCCATTTCCTCATGTGGTTCCTGATGTTTTAGTTCCGTTCTACATTAATTGTGGAGCTACAATTACCTGCCCACACGGGGTTACCAATCACCTGCTGGGATTTTCCGTAGCTGCTGCTGCTGCTGGGGCTGACTGCCTGTCCTGATCACTGGAATCTGGTTGTTGTTGCAGAACATTCCAGTTTTTGCTAGGTATTAGTGCAAGGAGAGCTTTTGCAGCACCCTCTTGAGCTGTTTGGTCAGCCAATGGATTCCCTGGATTACCTGGGGAGTCTCCAAACCCATGGGCTTTACAAGGGCACCAGGGCCACTTCTTTTGGCTTTGGCACACTCTGCAGTAGGGGACTGATTTCTTTTTGTGCTCACTGGAGATCTCTGTGCCCTTTCCTTCCATGTGGCTCCCTGGGCGTGTATTATTGCAAACCCAGAGTTCAAATCAGTCCATATGGTCACCCTTTGTCCTTCAGGGATTTCTAGGCAAGGTCATTCATTCTGCTTTTTGTGCTGCTCTGTTCAAAGCTAAAGCCTGGCCTTCTAGGACCTGGCTCGAGGTTCCCACTGCACACCCAGCTGCCCGTTTCCCATCCGCACCACGCTGCTCCCACCAGGGTGCAGGGCCAGTGCTGGCTCCTGCATGGGATTGCTCTCGAGGTCCCAGAGTCTGCCAGAACACACTTGTTCCATGCATCCCAGGCAGTCATGGCACAAAGACTCCAAGCCTTCTCTTAGAAGGGACTCCAACACTTCCCTGTTCCCACCTTGGGGACCTTGAACCAAACCCTGCAAAGCTTTTGCTGCACCTTACAGGCAGGTCAACAGTTTACACCAGGAAAGGGAAAGGAAATGGGAAAGGAAAAGGAAACGGAAAAGGAAAAGGAAAAGGTGCCTTGATCTGAGCAGGGCTCTTTCTCTGATGTCCTTTGGAGCAGGGATCAAAGGCTCTCCCCAGAATCCTTCTGTGCTGCCTGCAGGTGCTGCCATCCCTCAGATGTGTTGGAATTCCAGAGGATGAGGCCACGGGGTGTCCCAATGGTGCCTTGGTTCCATGGCCCCGCAGTGTAACCATGGTGTCCTTGGCTCTGCAGTGGCACCATGGACCCTTCATTCCATGAGGCCCCACAGTGTGGCAATGGTCCCTTGAGTCCAGGAGGCCCCACAAGGTCCCAATGGTCCCTTGGTTCCGTGGCCCCGCACTCTCACAATGCTCTCCTTGGCTGCACAAGGTCCCGCAGTGGCACAAGGGTTTCATTTTCTCCTGGATTTCTTTTAGCTTGCTTTCTTTCTTCATTCTTTCCTCTTTTTTCTTTCTTTTTCCTACTTTTTTGTTACTTTCTTCTTTCTTCTTTTATTTTTTCTTGTGTCTTTCTTTTTTTCCTTTTCTCTTTCTTTTTTGCTTCTTTCCTCTTTTTTCTAAAGTTTTTTTGTTTCACATTACTTAGTCTTCCTTTCTTCTTTTTTTCTTCACTTTTTAAATTTTCTTCTTGATTTCTTTTTGTTTTCTTTCCTTCTTTTTTCTTTCCTTCATTTTTTTACCTTTTTTCTTTTTCTTTTTTTTTCTTGTTGCTTTTTGTTTTTCATCTTTCTTTCTTTTTTTTCTTTCTTTGGTTCTCTTGTACTTTTATTTTTTCTCGTGTCTTTCTGTCATTTTCTTTCTTCCTTGTTTTGTTCTTTCTTCTTTTTTTTGACTTTTCTTAACATTTATTTTCTTGTTGGTTTCATGTTTTCAGTCTTCCTTTTTTTCTTCCTTTCCTTCTTTCATTTTTATTACCTTTTTGCTTTTTTCTTTCTTTCTTCATTTTTCAATATTTTTCTTGATTTTTTTATTGCTTCTTGCTGCTTTCTTCTTCATTTCTTTTTTTTTTTTTCATTATTCTTCCTGGTCTCACATTATTGAGTCTTTCTTTCTTTTATCTATTACTTTCCTTTGCTTTTTAAATTTTCGTGTTGATTTCTTTTAGCTTGCTTTCTTCATTCTTCACTCTTCTATCTTTTTTTCTTTCTTTTAAATTTTTTTTATTACTTTGTGTCTTTCCTCTTTCTCTTTTTGCTTTCTTTCTGTTCTTTTGTTTTTTTTCTTGTGTCTTTCTGTTCTTTTTTTCTTTCTTCCTTGCTTCTTTCTTCTTTTTTTTCTTTTTCTTTTATTTTCCTGTTGGCTTCAGGTTATGTACTCTTGCTTTCTCTGTTTATTTCTTTGTTTCTTTCTTCTTTTCTTTTTTTCTTCACTTTTTTCATTTTCTTGTTAATTTTCTTTTCTTTCTCTTCCTTCCTTTCTTTCTTTCTTTCTTTCTTTCTTTCTTTCTTTCTTTCTTTCTTTCTTTCTTTCTTTCTTTCTTTCTTTCTTTCTTTCTTTCTTTCTTTCTTTCTTTCTTTCTTTCTTTCTTTCTTTCTTTCTTTCTTTCTTTTTCTTCCTTTCTTCCTTTCTTCCTTTCTTCCTTTCTTCCTTTCTTCCTTTCTTCCTTTCTTCCTTTCTTCCATTTTTATTATTTTTTGCTTTCTTGCTTCATTTTTTAATGATTTTTAATTCTTTTTTAATAATTTTTTCTTGTTGGTTTCCTGTCATTTAGTCTTGCTTTCTTTCTTTTTCTTTTCTTTTTTCACCACTTTCATTTTCTTTTTATATCTGTCTTTTGATTTTCTTCCTTTCTTCTTTTCTTTCTTTCATTTTTATTATATTTTTCTTGCTTCCTTTCTTAATTTTTAATGTTTTTTCTTTCTTTTTTTACTTTTTTATTATTTCTTGTTGATTTCTTTTTTCTTTCTTTTTTTTCTTCTATTTTACTTTCCTTCCTTCCTTCCTTCCTTCCTTCCTTCCTTCCTTCCTTCCTTCCTTCCTTCCTTCCTTCCTTCCTTCCTTCCTTCCTTCCTTCCTTCCTTCCTTCCTTCCTTCCTTCCTTCCTTCCTTCCTTCCTTCCTTCCTTCCTTCCGAATTCCTTCCTTCCTTCCTTCCTTCCTTCCTTCCTTCCTTCCTTCCTTCCTTCCTTCCTTCCTTCCTTCCTTCCTTCCTTCCTTCCTTCCTTCCTTCCTTCCTTCCTTCCTTCCTTCCTTCCTTCCTTCCTTCCTTCCTTCCTTCCTTCCTTCCGAATTCCTTCCTTCCGAATTCCTTCCTTCCGAATTCCTTCCTCAATTCTCACCCCACTTAAGGGGTGCAAAGCAGCAGGATTCCCTCCTAACTGGGGTCCTCTCACCCACCCAAAATGTGGGGACTTCACCTCAGCCCCCCAAATTGCAGGGGGTTTACGGCACCTTCCCCAAATTCACTGCAACTTCCCAGAAGCCACCTAGAGGCCCCAAAATTGTCAAAAAGCAGCAGGAGTCTCCCCAAAAGCAGCTCCTGGTTTTCCTCCCTGGAGTGCCCCACTCCAAGTGCCCAAACCACCCCATCCCTCCCAAACTTCAGCCCACCCCAATGATGCCACCCCCATCCCATCCCATCCCATCCCATCCCATCCCATCCCATCCCATCCCATCCCCATCCCACCCCATCCCATCCCATCCCATCCCACCCCTCCTGGACACCAATTCTCCTTCTGTGCTTCCTGACTCCCCACAGCCGGGCCTTGGGGCTGATGGATCGAGCCATTTGGGGCTGCCATCGACACATTGGGGCTGGCATTGAGTTGATTGCAGGCACCCGCTCAATCCCTCCATCCCAAATGGGAGCTTGGAACCTCTCCTCAGGCCTTGCTGTGTCCATGGGCTCACCTCAAGTCCCAAAATGAGAGCCAGGGCCCCACCGGCCATTCAGAACCTCTCAACATTGCCAGAAACAGCAGCATCCTTCCCAAAATGGGCTCCCCACATCCCTGACAATAGGTCCCCCTTCCAAGTACCAGAGCCCCCCTCTCAGAACCCCTCCCGAAGCACTGGGGGCACCCCAAAACTGCCTCAGGAACGGGACATACCCTGACATCCCTTCAGGAATGTGGGATACCCCAGAACCCACTGAGGAACGGGGTCCCCGGGGCCTCATCATGCGCAGCCTTCAGCTGTCTCAGGCAGAGCCCATCCCGCCCTCAGCAGCCCCAGCCCAGCCCAGCCCAGCCCTCCTGGGCAGGAAGCCCCAATGGCCGAGCCGGCCTGGGACACTTGCAGGGATGCGGGGGCAGCCGCAGCTTCTGGGGCCAGCCTGGGCCAGGCCCTGAGCGCCCTGCCAGGGAACCATTGCTGCCCCACATCCCATCTCAGCCTGCCCTCGGGCAGCGGGAAGCCGTTCCCTGGGGCCCGGCCCCGCAGGCCCTTGGCAAGAGTCTCTCTCAGCCAGCAATTGCTGCTCCTCCCTGCTGCGGGGCCCAAGCTGCAAGTTGATTTTCTGCCGCTGGCCCCGGCCCAGCCCCGAGCCAGGGCCAGGACCTTGCCCTGGAGCTCTGCGGGCGCTGCCTTTGTGCGGCCGCAGCGCAGCGGCCGCAGCTCGGAGCTGCCCTTTGTGTCCCCGCCGGCAGCTGCCAGAGCTGGCGGGGCCGGGCCAGGGCCGGGCCAGCCCCGGCCTTCCCGGCTCTGGGACACAGCGGCGGCAGCCCCAGCCTTCCAGCCCTGCACACGCTCCCACACAAGCCTCCAGAGCCGCGGCCACGCAACGCAACTGACCGGCCGCTGACCCCCCAGCCTGGCCTGATGGCCATTCCTCTGCCCACACCTCGGCCAAGCTCCCCTTGGCCACCTCCTGAGCCACAGTGCCACACACAAGTGGCACATACAGCTACACAGCTCTGCCCACAGCTGGCAGGGAACGTTCCTTCAACAGAAAAACCACCAAGAAAAAGAGAACTGCCCCCAGCAGAGCTGTTCCCTCCTGCAGTAGTTACACCTGCACACCTACAGCGCCTGAGACTGCAAGCAATGAGCATTCCCTGGGCACATGTGCAGCCCAAGCAGCTCGAGGACAGCCTTGCAGCAGGACTGCTCTCAGCTGAGCCAAAAAGGCCCCTCTGGCAGCTGCAGGGCCATTGCAAAGGGCAAGGGCCAGAGCCTGGGCCCACGGCGGAGGAAAGGGCTCTCAATTCCCCTGCCCTGGCACCTCAACCCTGTTCCCAGGCTGCTTCCCACACAGGATTCCTCTGCAGGACTGCGGAAAGCTGAGAGGCAGCTCTGGCTTCTCCACTTCTCCTGTGCTAAAGCTGCCTGGCAGAAGAAATGGAGGGACAGCTGTGGTGGCACAATCCCTCCCGGCCCAGGGCCCAGCGCTGGGAAGGTCTTTCCGTGCCGAGGCTTTGCTGCGGCCAAGGAAAGCTCCTGGCTCAGGGTCACCTTTCCTGCTAGGCCAGAGCCCCCGAGTGGCCCAGCAGCAGCAGAGAATTCCAGCACAGCCCCGGCACGGGCAGGGCGGCCCTGGGCGGGCTGCGGGAGCCGGCAGCGCCTGAGCTCAGAGCAGCTGAGCCCGGGGGCTCTTGGCCAAGGCCGAGGCCCAGCGAGCATTTCTCAGCTCGCAGGGCGGCCTGGAAAGGTGCTGGGGGGGATCATTCACCCCCCAGGGCGGTCCCAGTGGCTCCCAGGATTTCCATGTCCGTGCTCCCAGCGCTGCTCCCAGCCCTGATCCGTGGGGATGGCAATGTCCCGCTCCCTTCCCGGGGCAGGCTCACACCTGAGCCAGGTGTGCAGGGCAGGACCTTGCCCTGAGCCCAAGCCCTGTCCCCCCTGCAGGATCTGCTTCCCATCGGCCTCTTCCTCCTGCGGCCCCAAGCCCAGCTCGGTGCTGAACGAAGGGCGCTGGGCCGGGGTCATCCCCCGGCGGGGGCTGCGCACCCCCTCTGCCCCCTCCCCAAATTCCCTCCCGGGGCAGCAGGGGCTGCCTCAGGAGCCCTGGGGCTCCTGGGGCTCCGTGCTTTCCTTCCTAAAGAAGAGAACTGTCCTTCCCATCCAGGCTCCCATGGCCAAAACTGAGATTCTACCTCCCAAATTCTGTCTATCCAAGGATTGCTCCCAGACAAAAGCTGCCATGAGAGACAGGTCTGGCTGCCCTCGCCCATGGTGGCCACCTCTCATCTTCTTTCCAAACTCTTGGACTTTGTGCTTTTCTTTCATGTGGAATAAACCCATCCTTCTCAACAAGGTGTCCATGGCCAAAATTGGGATTCCACCTCCCAAATTCCCAATATCCAAGGGCTGCTCCCAGACAAACCTGCCAGGACAGACAGATGTGGCTGGCCTTGGCCTCTGGTGGCTGTGTCTCATCTGCCCCTGAAACCCTGGGGCTCGGTGCTGCCCTTCCTCTGGAGACCACTGTGACCCTGCATGGCCTCGTGGAACCCAGGGGCCGTTGTGACCCTGCAGGGCTGGTGGCACCAAGGGGACCATTGTGACCCTGTGGCATTCCATGGAACCAAGGGGCCACTGTGGCACTGCTGGCCCCAAAGAACCAAGGGGCCTTTGTGACAGGGCAGCTGGGGAGGCCCAGAGTGGACACCAGGAGAAAGGAATTTCCCTCCCAGGCAGGGCTGGGCTGCAACACGTCCCCCAGAAGGAGTCTGGAGCAGCCCAAGGCTTTGTGTGCCCAGGCAGAGGCAGGCAGGACGCAGCGCTGCCAGCAAAGGAAGGGGCCAGCCAGGTGGGGCAGCCGGGGGGATGAGGACAGCCTGCAGGGACAGAGGCGCAGGGCAGGGACACCGTGGGACAGCCTGGGCTGCAGAGGGCAGAGGGATGGGCAGCAGCTGCAAGGCCCTGACAGAGCCAACTTGTGCAGCCCTTTGGCCACGGCTGCTGGCCCTGGCCCTGAGGCCAGGAGGGGACAAGTGACCCCTGCAGCCCTGGGGCCTCAGGGCCTCCTTGTCCCTGCCCAGCAGCCTGGCAGGGGCCACCCCATGGTGCTGCCCTGGGCACTGCCCATCCCCACATCCCAGTGCCCCGGCAAGAGCCCTGAGCACTGAGGGAGGGACAGGATCTGCCTTGCCAGGGGCTGGGGCTCAGGCCTTGGCCCTTTGCACTCATGGAACACAGCCAGCTTTGCTCAGCACCAGAGACACCTTTCCCTTGCTTGTCCCCCCCTGCCATCGCTGCCTCCAGAGTTCTGCTCTCACTGGAACCTGGGGACACTTTCACGTGAGTCGTGTCCCTCACTGGGACCCATTAAAAGTTAAAGAAACTTTGGACTTCGAATCTGACTTTGAGTTCTTGGGAAGTTTTTTGAAGACACTCTGAGGGACTGAGTCTGATGTGAACAACACCAAAGGCCCGAGAGGGTCATTAAAATCCTTGTGCTGCTGCTGTGCTGCTGAGCTGGGCTGGGCTCCTGGCACAGAGGGAACTCTCAAGCTCCTGGCAACCAAGGAGAGCTTCAAAGAGGCAGCTCTGCTGAGGAGCAGCTCCTCTGCCAGCCCAGCAGGGCTGAGGGCACTGCCTGCAGGTACCTGGGAGGAGTGAGCAGAGAGCTGGCTAAAGCAGCTGGGAGGGCAGCTCTGAACTCATTCCTGGAGAAACCTTCCCAGCGTGGGACACAGTGAGTCTCTGGCTGCAGGGATCCTCTAGAGCTGGCCCATGGCACGGCTGCCATGGCTGTGAGGATGGCTCTGCTGCCGTTCCTGCCTTGGGGGAGGATGTGCTGCAGAGCGGGGCTGCCCTGGGCACCGTCAGAGGGACAGGGCAGGACGGCTCCTGCTGCCAGGGCCGGCTGCAGGCTGTGAAGGTGGGCAGCAGCCAGGGGTGCCCAGGGCTGTCCTGCAGAGCAGCTCCTGCAGCCCTGAGGGCTCTTTGCCAGGCCAGGGCATCTGCCACCTGCCAGGGGCAGCTCTCAGCCTGCCTGGCAGCTCCCCATGGGCGGTGCAGGGGAGCTGTGGCTGCAAGGAGTGACTCCTGCAGGGCAGGTCCTGCTGCTGTGGAGAGGCTGCTGTGGGGGCCAGGGCTGCTCAGAGCTCCAGCTCATGCCCAGCTCATTCCTGAGGGGATTTTCATGAGCACATTCAGGGCAGGAGATTCCTGCTTGAGTCTCTGCTTTCCTCAGTTTGTGCTCCCACTTTTCCCAGGCTCAGCTTGGTGGGAATGGAAACTCAGCTGTGCAGGTGGAGCAGGGGCTGAGGCTCTTAAACCATCCCACTGAGGATTCCTGGGAGCCTCAGCAAGTGCCTGCACCTCCGCGGCCTCCAGATCCAGCCAGCATCACCTTTCCATGGTGCCCAGGCCCGGGGGAGCTGCTCTTTAATCCCCGCAGCCCCGAGCGGCTGCCGGGCAGGGCTGGCCCAGGGGCTGGGCTGGGCTCCGGCAGCAGCGGCAGGGACGGAGCCCGGGCCGCAGGAGCAGCTCCCGGCTGGGACAGCTCCAGCAGCGGAGCCGTGGGCAGGGAGGGAGGGAGGCAGCGCTGAGGGCAGCCCTGCTGAGGGGAGCTGTGGCAGCTGCCGGGCCTGCCCTGCAGTGCAGACACCGCCCTGAGCAGCGCAGCCCCGGTGTCCCCTCGCAGCCAGCACAGCCCTCAGCCCGGGGGCTCGGGGCCCTCAGCCCGGGGGCTCGGGGCCCTCGGTGCCCTCCTGGGCCGGCAGAGCAGCACCAGAGATGAAGGGCATCTCTGCGGCCGCGGGCCCGTTCCTGCTGCCCGGGGCCTGAGGGCGACTGTCCTGCCCTGGTGCTGCCCGGGAGGGGCTGGGCAGCGCTGCGCAGGGAAAGGCTTTTCCTCAGGGCCCGGCTCTCTCTCCTTGCCCTGCTCAGCTGCTCCTGGCGCTGCTCAGGGGCTCTCTGGGAATGGCAGCTCCAGCTGCAGGCTCAGGCCCAGCCCTGGGGCTCCTCCTGTGCAGGCTGAGCACAGCAATGGGGTGTCCCAGCTCCCTGTGCCCCGGGAGCTCTGGGCACGCCGGGCTGGGAGGCTGGCAATGAGCCGGCTCTCCTCCAGCAGGGCCATGGACAGGACCCTCGCTGTGCCCTCGGGATGCCATCCCAGCTGTGAGCTGCCTTCCAGGGGACACTGGGGCCGGGAGTGTCCTTGGCCAGCAGTGGGGCTGAGACTCTGAGAAAGGCTGAGCCACTTTGCTCGGCTGTGGGTCCCTCTGCTCTCAGCTGTGCCAGGCTGATTTTCAGGGGAACACAGTGACTGCCCTCGATCTCAGGAAGGGCAGCTGGGGACAGATGGAGCAACAGAGCAGCTCCCCTCACCCTTCTCTGAGTTACAGCCAATGCTCTTGCCTTGCACAGCTCTCTCTGCTCTCCCTGGGCACAGCAGGAAACCCTCTCAAAGTGCCTTTGGCCGTCACCGTTCCTTAGCCCTGGCACAGGAGATGCTGCCCAGCTCCTCTGCCTCAGGAGCACTTTGGGCTGATGGAGTCCAGCCCCAGGACCGGCCCCTGTCCCCATTCCCATGTCCCCGCTGAAGCAGAGCAGAGCTGACTCCTCGCTGTCCATGGGCACAGCCCCTGCTCGTCACAGCAACGGGGCCAGATCCCAGCAGAGCTCCAGGCACGGGGCTGAGGGAAGGGCTCTGAGAAAAGGAAAACTGGGGGGCAGGGCCAGGAGAAAGGGCTTGGACATTGCTCAGCAAAGTCTCCCCTGACTCCTCACTGTCTCCTCCTTCAACAGCACTCCATGGCCAGAGGCTCAAAATGTGCAACAGCAGCTCCATCAGCCCCTTCCTCCTGCTGGCATTGGCAGACACGCGGCAGCTGCAGCTCCTGCACTTCTGCCTCTTCCTGGGCATCTCCCTGGCTGCCCTCCTGGGCAGCGGCCTCATCATCAGCGCCGGAGCCTGCGGCCAGCACCTGCACAGCCCCATGTTCTTCTTCCTGCTCAGCCTGGCCCTCACCGACCTGGGCTCCATCTGCACCACTGTCCCCAAGGCCATGCACAATTCCCTCTGGGGCACCAGCCACATCTCCTACTCAGCATGTGCTGCTCAGGTGTTTTTCTTTCTCTTCTTCCTCTCAGCAGAGGATTTCCTCCTCACCATCATGTGCTACGAGCGCTACGTGTCCATCTGCAAAGCCCTGCACTACGGGACCCTCCTGGGCAGCAGAGCTTGTGCCCACATGGCAGCAGCTGCCTGGGCCAGTGCCTTTCTCTACGCTCTCCTGCACACGGCCAATACATTTTCCCTGCCCCTGGGCCAGGGCAATGCCCTGGGCCAGTTCTTCTGTGAAATCCCACACATCCTCAAGCTCTCCTGCTCACACTGCCACCTCAGGGAACTTGGGCTCATCGCTGTCAGTGCCTGTTTGCTCTTTGGCTGTTTTGTGTTCATTGTTTTCTCCTATGTGCAGATCTTCAGGGCTGTGCTGAGGATCCCCTCTGAGCAGGGCCGGCACAAAGCCTTTTCCACGTGCCTCCCTCACCTGGCCGTGCTCTCTCTGTTCCTCAGCACTGTTATGTTTGCCCACCTGAAGCCCCCCTCCATCTCCTCCCATCCCTGGATGTGGCCCTGTCAGTTCTGTACTCGGTGGTGCCTCCAGCCCTGAACTCCCTCATCTACAGCCTGAGGAACTAGGAGCTCAGGGATGCCCTGAGGAAAGTGAGGACTGGATACTTTTCACAAGTTAAAATCTTTCTATTTCCTTCTGCCATGCGAGGAAAATTATGACTAGGATGCTTCTCAGAAGCAATAAACTCTCTCTTTTCTGCTCCAGAACCTTCAGAATGTAACTCTTTACAATCTTGGCCTCTTTTTCCTCTTTGTCCATATTTTCATTGGTGCTTTTTCTTATTCTTTTTCTGGTGTTATTCTGCTTCTTATAAAGTACTGTAGTACTACTCCTAGCATTTCTACATGAACATCTACCTTTCTTTTGAAACACAAAGACTTTCCAGAGGCTTCTTCCCTGTGCATTTGAATAAAAACAAGGGGCTGTCCTGACCTTTGTGTCCAAGGTTTGTTCCTCAGCCCTTCTCTGGCTCTGCAGGGGCAGTGCCTGTGGGCAGAGCTGGAGGGAAGAGACTCCCAGCACAGCAGCACGGCCAGGGACAATGGCCCAGCCTCTTCCCACCTCTGCTCTTCCCAGCTCCACACTCCCTTTCCCAGCCCTTCTGAGGGTGCAAGGCCGGAGTGCTCGGGCAGCTCAGTCACTGTCCTGCTGCGTGTCCGTGCTGTGAGCACAGGCAGGGACAGGCCACGGGCACTGCTGGGACACAGCCGGGCTCCAGCACAGCAGCTCCATCAGCAAAGGGCATCTCCTGGGGGCAGGGCAGGAAGGCTTCGCTCTCCTCCTGAGCTGCTGTCAGGAATGTGCCCCAGGAATGCCCTGGCAAAGCAAACCCCAGTGCCCAGGGGCAGGGGGGAGTGTGCAGGGGGGGCAGGCAGCAGTGTCCTGGCACTGCCAGAGCTCCTGGGATGGACCTGAGGGAGCAGCAGAGCAGGGCCTGGGCTGTGCCTTTGTTCCGGGCACAGCCTGGGAAGGTGCCCAGGGCAAGTGTCCCACACCAGCCCCTGCCACCAGCAATCCCAGCACTGGCCTCTGCCCTCCCCTGCAGGAGGTTGTTTGTCCCTGCACGGAGGGACACCAAGTGACCAGGCCAGCAGTCCGTGTTTGCTGTGTCCTGAGGAGCCTTCAGCAGTGCATCGAGTGGGTGTGGGGAGATGAACCCGAGTGAGCACAAACACCATCAGCAGCACTCGGGGCTGGCACAATTCCAGGGGCACAAACAGTGCCCTGAGGCCACTTCACTGCCAGAGTAATGTCCTCTGGGAAAGCACCTGAATTCTTTGCTGGGCTGTGCTGAGAACTGCATGGAGACAAACGTCCAGGGCAGGGAGCCTCCAGGGAAAGTGCTCAGGACAGCCAAGGGCTGCACAGAGAGACACCGGAGTGGTGGTTCTGTGGGGAGAAATCACAGCTGCCTCCCTTGGGAATCGCCCCCAGGACCTGGACAGGCCTGTGCTGTGTTCTGGGCACTGACCTGGAACCGAGGGATGTGGAAAGGCCTTTGGTGTCAGGGACGTTGGGAAGGCTGGGCAGGCACTGGCATTTGTCCCTCAGGGATTCCATGAGGGTCCTGCCAAATGAGCTCTGCTCCTCCTTGGAGCCCTTCATGGGCATAGAGGGCTGAGAGACCTTTCCAGGACAGGCTCAGGCCAAGGAGCCCTTGAGTCTCTCAGCCCCCCATCGGTGCCTGCTGGAATTCAATCCCCCTCCCCATCCCGCAGCAGCCCCGCATTTCCCTCCTCCAGCCTTGCTCTCCAGCACAGCCACGGGGGCTCTTCGGGCTCTTGGCTTTTCCTGCAGCCACCGAGGCCAGCTGAGCTCTGCCTTCCCCACACTCAGCCCTGCCCAGCGCAGGCAATGCCCAGAAATTCCCTGTGTGTCCCTGGCCTTGCTGTCAGCCCCGGCAGCGGCTCCGTGGCCCCTCTGTGCCCCGCTGCCCCAGCCATGGTGCCCCAGCCCCTGTGCAGGCCCAGCCCAGGACAGGAGCGCTGCGGGTGGGAACGGCCCCTGGGCCCTGCTGCCCACAGCAGCCTTGGGGCTCTGCGCTGTTGAGCTTTGGACGGGGTACCCTTCCTTCCCGGACCAGGGTGAGAGAGCAGAGGAGGCTGCTGTTCTGCTGAGTTCTGTATTTCATAGTCTCACAGCTTTCTTGAAGGCAGAGTTCGAAGGGGGTTACATGATAAAGGCAAGCAGCAACAGCAACAACAGGCAAAAACAGCTTCTTCTTCTTCTTCTATATGCTCTATACCCTCTATATGTTCTATATGCTCTATACTCTAGACTCTATATTTTTTCTTACAGAATTATGGATTGTATTTGTTAATTGACCAATAAGATTAACACACGATTCCAGTTTTCCTTTTCTTAACCTATCCTGGTCTAATTCTAACAGTCATAAGCCTCACACCAGTGTTACACAGGTATTACACAGATTTGCGGATGCAGTTTCTATCAGCTCTTATTGTTTACGTGAACGCTCTATCTAAAAAATGTGAACAGTGTCATTCTATCCATATTTTGTCTAAAGTAAAGAATTCTGTGAAAAGGTAACACTGCTGCAGTAAGATCTGTGTTTAAGGTCTCTGCTGCAGCTTTTCAATGTTTAAGGCACTTAGCATATATTTCTACTAAAGGTTAAAAAATCTGTATTTCTATTTCACTTTGGTGTGACTTCATGTATCTCAGCTTGTCCAAAGGTTTTAATTCAACCCCTGTGCTTTGGCTTCCCTCTGGGCCTGAGTCCAGAGGAGCTTTCACTTCAACAAAACAGAACACTTACAGGAAAAGTAAATGGAGTGGGAACTCATGAGAGATTGAATTTTCTCTGATTCAACTCCAGGATTGATGCCATAGACTTCTGAGTGGAAGAATAATTAATTCATTCTCCTTAAGACAATAAATCAAGAGAATAAATTAGACTTTTGTATCAGGTATGAGTGAAGAGATTGCATCCAACACAAGTTTTTCCTGTAGGATTTTTATTTTATTTTTTTATTTTCTCAGGAGATTGTATCAAGGCAGAAGAATTAAATTCAAGATATTTGTAGCAAAGAGACCTCTACTGAACTCATTGTTCCAAATAAACATATCCCTTACCCCATATTTCCATGACCAGAAGTTTTTCTAATTTTGGACTCTAGTATATTGTACTGTATGTGTATTCAGAATACTTTGCAACAGTTAAATTTGCTTAAATTTCATTTCAGACATTTACTTAATTTTAAGAATTTGCCTCATTTCAGCCATCTTTTAAAAAGTATTTTCACACTTTTATTTTTTTTGTCTGTTACCTTTTCAGTGAGGAGGATCATCATTTGGGTTTTCTCTTGGTACCTCACTAATGCACTCTGAGAGCCATGTTCTGTGTTATTAATGTAGTAGTGATCCGGGGTTCATGGATGGCTACTGCAGGAAACTTGATGGCCAGTAGTGAAAACAGCAAAAATAATGATGAGAGGAGCCACAGACGTTCTGCTGTCTGAGAACTGTGAACTGCCAAAATCAAAAAGGTCAGTGCTCTTCTGGTTCAGAATGCCCTTCAGTTGGAGCTGGAACATACTTTGGGCTAAGAGCCTGAGCACAGGAGGCTGTAGCACCTATTTGGTTCAGCAGTTCCCTATTGCCCTACTCCATACTCCACTGCATTCCAGCATGTGATTTGCTGAGCTGTAGACTGTCCCTGAGTGGTGTGATTGCCTGGAATGCTTGAAAATTTGGCTTCACATTCCTCCGTTTCTTTTCAGCATTTTCTCTGTTGCCCTCGTTGCCTCACACCAGCCCCTGTTTTACTTCTAGATGGAGAACAAGGTTACAAACTACAACTTCTCTTCCTATGTACTTAGAGGGGCTCTCACCTGTAATAATAAATGAAATAGGTTTCATTCCTTTTGATTCCTCCTGGTATGATGCAAAGAAAGGAAAGGTAGCTGGAACTATGGCTTTTTGGGGTGGCTGTTATACCAGAGCCCTGGATCTGTATTAGGGATATTCGTGTTGGCCGGACTGTCTCAGCAGAAAGAGGGAGGAGTGCAATATTAATGTCAGGAGCTCATCCCTGTCCGTGATTTATTAAAAGAAGCCTAGCTTCATGTCTTAGGCCCTGAATGAAATACCTGCAGTTTGGCTGCCTGAGTTTGTATCTATGGATCCCACTTCTGTGCAATGTCTGAAGGCCAGGGAACTGCCTTTGTTACCTCTCCTACTGGCACTGCTACAGGAGAAGGAAAGAAATCCAACTAATTTTGAATCAGCTAACGTGTCCCTTTTGGATACAGAATTCACTGAGAGCCATAAATACAGTGCGTGGCTTTAATAAAGCACAAACGTGAATTTTAAACCACACCTGGCATTGATGTTGCTTGGACTGAATGTGTGCACAGCCCAATGTTTCTCCTCATCGTCCCTGTTATGAATTTCTGCCATTTTTCCTCTTCATTCCTGTCTGAACAAAAGCAGACTTTGTGCCACTGAGTTGAGAACGTTATAAATAAGGTATGTAATTCGTGCTATTATGTATAAAATTGGAGTGTAATCAGACCCTACAGAGACCGAGTTTCAAAATCCCTTCAGCAGCCCGGCTGAGAGAAAAATTTCACAACACTAAAAGAAGTTCTCTCACAATAAGTGAGGATTCCACCCAGGTGGGGTTAGATCTTATCACCGGGACATTTGCACCATAACTACTTGATTGCCACCTTCTGATATCTACATCTCATCTGATAAGGAATCGGACATCCCGGGAACTAAAAATAACTGCTCCAGGAAGCAGAGATGGCCCATTCATCAGCAGAAATGGCCCACTCATCACCCAGGATGGACAATTCCTGGGATCCAGGAAAGGCTTTGCGCAGCCCAACTCTGGGACAAGAAAACTTCATGAATATGCTAAAATGACGAGAAGAATAGAATTAATTCGGACTCTGCCCAAAAAATGCATAAGAAGGGACCAACCAAAGCAGCATCCGTGAACTTGGGAGGTCTGGTGCGACAGAGATCAGATCTATGCGTGTTCACCCAGCTCCGACCCCTGGCTCGGAGCTGCTTTTCTCGATCGTGGCTTTTAAAACCGATATTTCGGTCACATAATAAATGTCATTTCTTTATAAATTTTGATTGGGCAATTTTGTTTATCTTAAGAACATGATCCTTCTCAGGCATCAGGAAACTGCCCCATCTCTTTGTTCACCATCTCGAGTGCTTTTCTCACTCAGAGAGGATGGTAACACCACAGGGATTCCTGTACTGACTCTGAGCAGCAAGCTTTGGCCCTGGTGAAGCTGAAGGACCATAAGGCAAGGCAGGAATTTGTTAAGAAGTTCTCACTAATCCCTGGATTTGAAGGAATGATGGAATAAATGGCAAACCTTTTGCTTCAGGCACTGGAGCAGATGATTTTTCTAACAAATAATATTGTTTTGAGCGTTACTGAGCTCATTCACCTTGTGAGGGATTTTTTCTTTAAAAAAACATTGATTTCTTTGTACCTTAACTGCACAGCTTTTGAACAGCTGGGTGCTTTTGTGTTCCTTCTCCCGTTTATGATGTCAGTGTGCTTTTTACTGCATATCCAAGAACAGCTTTTAATTTTTCTCATTTTTAGCTTCACTTCCTAGTTTTTACAGTTAAATGCATTTTTTATGTTGTAGGTCACCTGTCACATTTCCCTCGGGCAGTATCTGTACACTGCAAGTGATTCAGCCTCTCTCTTTCTGTTTCATCTCATGCTAATGGCTGGGAGATGTTATCTGGGTTAGCCAGGCTAAGGAACATCCTGTTCTTGCTTGATTTTCTTGAGCTGAGAACCTTCTGGCTATCTCACTGCTCCTTGGAGTATTATGTTGCTCTGGGTTCTGCAGATAGTTATCTGAGGTGGGAACTGGCCAGATGAGTTGCTGCCCTTTGTAAATGGCTCTGTTTAAATTTCTGTGCTATCTTGGACACCGCTTAAGGTGTTGGGTCCCTCTTGCCTCAGGTGCTGTAAATGGGAAGATGAGAAATTCCTTCCCATCACTGATGAAAAGTCCTGGCCAACCTCTGTATAAGGGGAGATCTGTAATGTGATTAATTTCCTTTGCTGCAGTGTCTGTGCCAGGCTTTTCTCCCTTGTGTTTGATCGTTTATAACATACACAGATACATGTTTTACTTAGGGAAAATCTGGGAGCATGGTGTGTTCATAGCTACTCGGTAACATATTTTCAGTATATATAACACGTGAATGGAAAAGGGGAAGTGCAGCACAATGAGTGTGTTTTGGGTATCTCCTGCAGATGTTGAATCTGTCCATAAGAAGAGATTTCTAAGAAAGTTTTATTAATGAACGTTGCATCATTGCTTTTTTTATGCTTGCAGCTGCTCAGAGGGAAGGAAAGTCCCACGTCTCTCTTACACTTGTTGAAACACAGCATGATTTGTTGGTGTATATAAATTTAAGCTAGCTATTTCTCATTTGACTTCATTTTGCTTTGTGCCAAGGTCCTCTGGAGTAACTGAAACAGAAGTAAAATGCCTGTTCTGATGGAATGATTGAATAAAATGTAAAAGGATAGCAACAGTCAAATTAGATCCCCTTGCTGCTCATTGCCAGGAAGAGCTGGTTCATTAAACCAAAGCAGGATGGAAGTGATGAGCAATGTGCTTGCTTAAAGGATTCCTCCCTTGAGAGGGTGATGGTGTCACCTGGATCCTTGAAATCATCTGCTGCTTGCTGACTGCCTCTGAGGAACAAGCCTCAATGTCATCTTACCTGTCTGTGACCCATCGGCCTCGGGAAACAGCTGCTTTCTCTCATGCTGCACTGGTTTGGAAAGGAAGGAAGAGGCAGGAAAATTGTGACTTTCACCTGTGTGAGTGCTTTGGTGGCAACAAGATTGTGTCTTTCTATGTAAGAAAGTGTGTGTGTGTCTCTCTTAAAAAGCCTGGTGCTTGTTATCTTTGCTAAGCAATTGCAAAGAACCAATGAAATAGAGAGACAGTGTTGTGGTGGATATTAACTTTTAATGAGCTTACAGAATAGAGCCTTTCATAATCGGAATTCCTTAGCTCTACAGAGATAATGAAAATAAGAATGTAGTGAAGTTGCTATATACACTAGCAGATGATTTCCAAACACTGAAACCCAAAGGATTTAAAATTTATTCTGCTAAGAAATTGCTTGGGACATGCAACTCTTGGACAGGAACTACATTTCATACTAAGTAGACATCATCTGGTTATGTTGAAATGTAAAGACTCAATTGGGGTCTTGCAGAAAGCAGTGGTAGAAGTACTGTTGGCTTTGCTAAACGCAGACCTGGGCCAGTGGGAACTATCCTGGTGCTGGCAGACAACAAGGTCTGCATGGAGGCGGGGGTGGGGGAAATCACGGGTAGGGCTTGGCCCCAGTATTTTCAGAACTATAAAGGACTTGGAATGGCCTGGGAAATTCTGTTCCGGGTAGAGCTGATGATGGGATGGGTCAGCATTTAGGAAATGCTGATTAAATGAAGGGCACGCAGGGAGTTGAAGACATTGTGTTAAGGTGAGGAACAAGACCGGGACACCGCGCTGGGGCCCCGCGCACTTTTCCAGCCCGGCCGCCCCCACGGGCCGGGCCCCGCGGCTCCCGCTGCCGCCCCCCAGCACGGGGCTGTGTCCCAGACCCCACGGTCCAGCCCGAGGGTTGGGGGCGGCAGCGGAGCTGCTGGACGGAGCTTCCAGCCCCGCCAGCCGCAGCTCCGATCCCTTGGGCCGTGACGCCGGGGACGGGTGTCCGTCGGCACTCGGGGTCTGTCAGCTTTTGCAATGCAGAGGGAGAAACTGAGTCCCAAGGGGTGTCGGTTTCCATCAATCGCTATTTCTCCTCTCTTTTCCATGACGGATTTCACAGCACTTCCTTTCGCCCCAGAGACTTGGAAAACAAAATTCCCGGCTGCCCCGGATCCCTGCAGCTCTCCACAGCTCCAGCCTCGTCCCTCCTCTCCGTTTCCTTCTCTCCAGTCTCTCCCGCCTGGCCCTGCCGGCTCGGAGGAAGGAGATTCCCCCGGCACCCCCTGCCTCCTCCTCCTGTCCCGTGGGGCGCAGTTGGTGCTTCTGGAGCCGCCTGCCCGCGCAGCCGGACCCGCCCTGCGGCCGCTCAGCGCTGCAGCCGAGGGAATGAATTGCAGGCACCGCTGCGCTGGGCTGGCCCTGGCCGGGTGCCCGGGGCCACAAAAGCCGCTCTGGCACTCTGCTCACAGCTGCAGCACACAGAGCACTGAAGGAAAGGCTTGTGGGCTGGGATCGGGGCAGGGAGAGCTCACTCACTGCTCACTGCCAGGGCCACAACAGACCCAAACTGGGGAAATTAATGGAATTTATTTCCAAACCAATCACACCAGGACAAGGAGAACTAAAACAAATCCTAAAGAAACACCTTCCCCACCCCTCCCTCCTTCCCGGGCTCCCAGTCTCCGCCCGCAGTCCCTCCTCTGCCCTCCCTGCACGGCAATCGTGTCACCAGCCATGAACTTGGCTTTTGCCTCATCCCGGGATCTCTTCCCGGACAGGAAGAACTTTCCCCAGCACAGATTCAGGCTGTGGCAGCCTTTGAGGCTCAGGGTGTTTCTCCTGCAGCTCCTTGCAGGTCTCCTCTCCCCGTGCCGGCTCTCCTGCGCCACAGAACTCTGCCGGCTGCAGCTTTGCAAACGTCGGGTCCAGGTCTGGATGTTCCTGCACGATTTGCTCGAGGTCCTTGGGGGCTGCATCCGATCCACTGTTGTTGTGTTCCCCCTCGGCACGGAGCCCATGGATCTGATGGCCCCTGGCCAGGGCCTGGCACAGGAGGTGGAACCTGGGTGCTGCTGCAGCGGCGCCGGGGGAGCCCCAGGACTCGCTGTGGCCGCTGTGGCAGCCGCAGCACAGCCCGTTCCCAGCGAGGAGCCCAGGGCTCCGTGGGGCTCTGCAGGACCTCGGCCCTGGGGCTCGTCTGCATCAGCCCGGGCAGCTGGGCTGGACTTGGCTTCCTTTGTGTCTCTGGCTGCCCTGGCACAGCAGCTGCCCAGCGCCCAGGGGACAGCAATGGGAGCGGGGCAGGTCGGGGTGAGCTTCAGTGTCTGTGCCCGGCAGAAATGCCAAAGCCTTCCCTAAGGAGCAGCGAGTGCTGCCAGAGCACAGGATGCTGCTGCTGCTGCTGCTGCTGCTGAGCACGGGACGGCCCCAGGGCTGATGCCAGACAAAGCCGGGATGGGAGCCACAAACAACGGGAGGGGGGGGGGGGGGGCAGGAGAGGACGAGGAAGAGCGAGGGGGGAGGGCGGATGGAGGAGCAGGAGCGGCAGGAAGAGGAGAGATAAAAGGGGAGGGGCGGGAGGAAGAGGAGAGATAAAAGGGGAGGAGCGGGAGGAAGAGGCAGGACAGAGGAGGCAGGAAGAGGAGCCTCCACGTGCATCCATCGCTCTCTGTGTCCGCAGCTCTCGGCTCCCCCCATCCCGCAGGTGACCGGGTAGGGACAGCTCGCACCAAATATCTTGGGCAGTCACTGGGGTTATTTTTGGGAGAGGGGATTTTTGGAGCTTGGAGGACTCCAGCACCGAGCCCCAAATATCTTTGTTGGTTCCTGGGGGAAGGGGGTTTGGTGGGGCGGGGGGGGAGGCGGATGTTTGGATCTTACAGGGCTCCAAATGTGAGTCGGAAATGCCCCTTGGGGGATATTGGGGAGCCCCCGGCACGCGGGGTTTTTGGGGTCCCGGTGGCGGCTGCCGGGAGAAATGGGATGGGGCGGGATGGGGCCCGGGAAGGGTGGGATGTGGATTGGGGGGTGGGATGAAGTGTGGCGGAGGGGGATGGGCGGGATGGGGCCTGGGCTGAGGCAGCCGAAGGTTGGGGATGATGAGGCCGGGGGGACCCCACTCCTGAGGGGCGTGCGGGGTATCCGGCAGCTCGGAGGGAGTTTTGGGGCACCCCTAATCCTGAGGGGGTGGTGCCGGCAGCGGGGGACACGTGGCTCCGGCAGCTCTGGCCCCAGCTGAGCCCCCCCCGCCGCCAGCGCCCCCCGGAGCGGAATTTGGGGAGGGGGAGGTGGGGGCGGCCAGGCCGGGCCCCCCCGCGCTGTCCCGGCGGGGGCCGAGTGCGGGCGGGAGCCCCGCGGGGCCCGGCCCTGCCCGGGCACGGCTGATGCCGCCCGCCCGCGCTCCGCACTGGTCCGGACTGGTGCTCCCAGTGCCGTGCGGGGCGGGGCCGCTCTGGGGACCCCCCAGGGCACAGCGCGGCTGCTTTGGGGCTGTGGGCAGCGCCCGGCGCTGGGCATGGGGCGGGTGGGGGCAGCTGGGGCCGCACTGGTGGCACTGGTGGTGCTGGGAGCCCCCCGGCCGCGGGCGAGGAGCTCTGGGGTGAGGGGCGGGGGGGGGGGGGGGAAGGGAGACCCGTTTTAAAGAGGGGAAGAGCAGTGAAAAGGGGATCGGACTCCCCAGACTGAGTGGGAGAGGGAACTGAGAGCCCCAAACCAGGTACGTGGGACACGGAGGCTTTGGGGGAGGATGAGAAAGGAGAGGGGGATATCGGAGAGAGGGAGGAAAAAGGGAGTGGGACCCTTCCCCTTCGTGGGGTCCGTTGGTGGATGAGGATTGGGGGATGATGGGAAAAGGGTGGAGGAGGGGAAAGATGGGGGGTGGGACCTCCAGAGGAGTGGGAGGGGTTCTGGAGAAGCCCAAAGTTGCCATCATTGCAGGGGACTGATCTCCTGTGGGAAGAGCTTTGGCCGGAGCACGGAGCTGATCTCCCAGCACAGGATCCAAGTGGGGGAGAAGTCCTGTGTCTGCCCAAGCTTTGCCCAGAGGTGCCATCTCAGAGGAGAGAGACCCTACAGGGGCCAGGAGGGCAGGAAAAGCTTTCATAGGAGCTCCAGCCTCCCCAGACACCAGGGGATCCACACTGGGGAGCCCCTATGGATGCCCAGACTCTGGGAAGGGCTTCACCGTGAGCCCCAAGCCCCTGGAACACCTGGAGGAGCCACCTGGAGGAGGGTCCCTACAAGTTCTCGGCTGCAGGAAGAGCCCCAAGGAGCCCAGGTCCCTCCAGAACCACCACCTGAAGCAGAAGGTGGTGACAACTCTCCATCCCAGGGCCCTGGGAACACTCTGGGGTCTCCGGGCTGACCTCTCCCAACAAGAACTCACAGCAGCCCTCGTCCTGCCCCTAAAATCCCCTGGGATCTCCCATCAGTCTCTGCATTCCCTGCTCCCCTCTCCATCCTGACATGAGACCAGAGGGGTGGAAGTCCCCACCCAGGGTGACCACAACACCAAGTTTTTATCTCCACCCACCAATTTTGCATCTTTTCCCTTGGCCAGGTTACCCCAGGGGTTGGGAGCAGCCCAGAGCCCTGCACTGCCCATCCCGACCTGTCCTGGCTCCATTCCCATTCCTCCCGTGGGATGTGAGGGGCTTGGGGAACAGGGGAGGAGGGATGGAAGACAAGAAGGGGGGAAGAAGCAGGAGAAAGGATGGAGAGAGGAGGAGCAGGAGGTGGGATTAGGGAGAAGGAGGAGGACAGATGAAGGAAGACGAGAAGAAGGTGGAGGAAGAGGAGGGAGCTCGTGGGTCCAGCGGTCCCAGAATTTGCAGGCCCCTCACCCCAAGGAGCATCGACCCCCCCATCCCACAGGTGATGGGGAGGGGGAGCTTGGCCCAAATATCCTGGGGAGTCCCTGGGCCGGTGTTTGTGGGGGGGATGTTTGGATCTTGCAGGAGTCCAGAGCTGAGCTGTAGGTGCCCCTTGAGGGGATACTGGGGGGTCCCCAGGCGGTGTTTTTGGGGGGTCCCTGTGCTGGCTGCTGGCAGAGCCTCAGTGGGGGGTGGTGGGATGTCAGGTCCACCCCATGCTGGTGGGTCAGGCACGGCCACCTCCAGCCCGGAGCCAGGGGGCTGCGGGACCCCTTGGGAGAGCCGGAGGGGGAACCTCAGGAGCCCCAGAGTGGGACAAGCAGAGAGGGGCAGTACCGGGAGCAGGGGAGCCCCGGCAGTCTGGAGGAGCGAACCCCTGTGACCCCCAGGGCCCCAAAGTGGGGAGCCCAGAGAGGGGGGAGCGCCGCCATTCGCGGGACCCTCAACAGCCTGGAGAGGGGCAGGGGGGACTCCTTGGACCCCCTGCACCCCGAAGCAGAGAATAAGGGGAGAAGGGACCTGGGGACCCCATAACCCCCAGCATCCCTAAGTGGGGAGACCAAAGGGGGGAGCTTTTGGATTCCTGGGACTCCCAGCAGCCTGGGGAGAGCGGGGACCAAGTAGAGAGGGGGACTCAAATAAAAGAGGGACCGCCAGCAGCCAGGACAGGCGGGAGCCCCAGAACCCCAAAACAGAGAGGCCAGAGAGGGGGAACTCCTGAGATGCTTTTTCAGAGCAGATTTTTGGTTGGACACACAGTGCCCAGTGATTTCTAGAGATGGACTTGGCAGAAGGACCTGTAAAGTCAAAGTGCTCATCCTTGTCCTTCCTCCCCAGACAAGGAGCTGAGCATGGAGCCCAGGGAGGACAAATCCCCGTGGCAGAACCTGGTAGAAGAGGCCGTTTTGAGCGGCTCCACAGCGCAGGAATCCAACGGGGAGGAAAAGCCCCGGAGATCCCACAGGAGGAGGGGCTGCAAACGCAGCCCAGGGTGCTCTGAGGAGGAAAGACCCACCCTGTGCAGGGAAGGCGGCCGGAGATGCAGCCAGAGGTCAGAGCTGGTGGTTCATGAGCAGCTTCACGATGGGGAGAAGCCCCACAAGTGTGGGGAATGTGGGAAGAGCTTCAGGTGGAGCTGCCACCTGATCGTCCACCAGCGCATCCACACAGGGGAGAGGCCCTACGAGTGTGGGGAATGTGGGAAGAGGTTTCAGACCAGCTCCAATCTCCTCCAGCACCAGCGGATTCACACGGATGAGAGGCCCTTCCGCTGCCCCGACTGCAGGAAGGGCTTCAGGTACAACTCTGACCTCATCAAGCACCGGCGCATCCACACCGGGGAGAGGCCCTACGAGTGTCCCGAGTGTGGGAAGAGGTTTCGGAGCAGCTCCCATCTCCTCCTGCACCAGCGGATTCACACGGATGAGAGGCCCTTCCGCTGCCCCAAATGCAGGAAGGGCTTCAAGCAAAACTCCCACCTCGTCAGGCACCGGCGCATCCACACCGGGGAGAGGCCCTACGAGTGTCCCCAGTGTGGGAAGAGGTTTCAGACCAGCTCCAATCTCCTCCAGCACCAGCGGATTCACACAGATGACAGACCCTTCTGCTGCCCCGACTGCAGGAAGGGATTCAAGCAAAACTCCACCCTCATCACCCACCAGCGCATCCACACCGGGGAGAGGCCCCACGAGTGTCCTGAGTGTGGGAAGAGCTTCTCACAGAGCTCTACCTTGACCCAACACCAACAGAGGCACCGCTAAGGGAAGCCCTGCGAGTGCCCCGACTGTGGCAAGAGCTTTGTCCTCTGCTCCAACTCCATCTCCCATCAGAGGAGCCACGTTTGGCAGAGCCCTGGTGACCCACATTCCCTGTGATCCAGGTTGGGAAGAGCCCTGGCTGGTGCTCTCCACGTTCTCCTGGATCCCTGTAGGCACCTGGGTGAACGCAGGGGCAGGAACATCCATTGGGACTCAGATCAACATTGGAGATTCATTGGGAAGAGCTGATTTTTTTACCTTTACACCCTAAATTTTCATCTACTCTGTCCAATTGTTTTTTCTGGTGGTATCAAGCAACCCTGGATGATCTTGGAGATCTTCTGCAGCCTAAGTAACTTCTGTGTTAATCCTACTGAAACAACCAAAATTGGGGTAAAAATAAAGAAATTAAACAAAGAGATCTAAAGCGGCACCATTTTACCGGAATTTGGGGGTGACTTTGCTGTTCAGGGGAATATTCGGGAGGATCTGAGTGTTGTGGGGTCTGAAGCTGGGCAGATTGGGGCCACAGTCTCGTAGTTGTGCTGACAGAACATGTTCACCTGAGCCCGTCTGTTCTCCAGGAATTCCGGTTGTCTGTCCCAGTCCCTGCCCTGGGTCTCCCCCTTTGGGGTGTGACCTCCAAAGTGCCCAAATCACTGCTGAAGTGCCTGAGCTGCTCTGGGCTGTGGATGTTCCTGTGCCCCAGCCTGTCCTGGTCAGTGCCATGGGGGGTGGAAGGGGGTCTGGGGGCTCCTTGGGGGACTGGGAGGGGGTTTTGTGTCTCTTGAGGGCATTGGTGGTGCTTGGAGGGGCCTTTTGGGGTGGTCTCTGAGAGAGTTTTGGTGATCTTGGCTGGGCTGTGTGGCTTGGAGAGAATTTTGTGGTTCTTGGGGTCATTTATGATGCAGGGAGTGGTTGGGGGGTTCCTGGCCAGGAGCTGTGGGGTGATTTGAGGGGTCTGGGAATGGCTGTGGGGCTGGGAGGGGGTTTTAGGGCAGTTGTGCTCTCTCCCGCAGACCCCCAAAGCTGCCACCAGACCCCACCCCCAAGATGCTGCTGGGGGTCGGGGGCTCCATGTGGGGGTTCACCCTCCTGGCACTGCACGAGAAGGTGAGGGGGGGTCCCCAGGGGCCGTGTGTGTCCCCCCAGAGCATGTGTGACCTCCCCCATCCCGGTGTCACCCCCTCTTCCCTGCCCACAATGTTCCTGAGCCAGCCCCTGCTGCCCCAGGAGGGAATTTGGGGAGGGGGCAGAGGGGGTGCGCAGCCCCCGCCGGGGGATGACCCCGGCCCAGCGCCCTTCGTTCAGCACCGAGCTGGGCTTGGGGCCGCAGGAGGAAGAGGCCGATGGGAAGCAGATCCTGCAGGGGGGACAGGGCTTGGGCTCAGGGCAAGGTCCTGCCCTGCACACCTGGCTCAGGTGTGAGCCTGCCCCGGGAAGGGAGCGGGACATTGCCATCCCCACGGATCAGGGCTGGGAGCAGCGCTGGGAGCACGGACATGGAAATCCTGGGAGCCACTGGGACCGCCCTGGGGGGTGAATGATCCCCCCCAGCACCTTTCCAGGCCGCCCTGCGAGCTGAGAAATGCTCGCTGGGCCTCGGCCTTGGCCAAGAGCCCCCGGGCTCAGCTGCTCTGAGCTCAGGCGCTGCCGGCTCCCGCAGCCCGCCCAGGGCCGCCCTGCCCGTGCCGGGGCTGTGCTGGAATTCTCTGCTGCTGCTGGGCCACTCGGGGGCTCTGGCCCAGCAGGAAAGGTGACCCTGAGCCAGGAGCTTTCCTTGGCCGCAGCAAAGCCTCGGCACGGAAAGACCTTCCCAGCGCTGGGCCCTGGGCCGGGAGGGATTGTGCCACCACAGCTGTCCCTCCATTTCTTCTGCCAGGCAGCTTTAGCTCATGAAAAGTGGAGAAGCCAGAGCTGCCTCTCAGCTTTCCGCAGTCCTGCAGAGGAATCCTGTGTGGGAAGCAGCCTGGGAACAGGGTTGAGGTGCCAGGGCAGGGGAATTGAGAGCCCTTTCCTCCGCCGTGGGCCCAGGCTCTGGCCCTTGCCCTTTGCAATGGCCCTGCAGCTGCCAGAGGGGCCTTTTTGGCTCAGCTGAGAGCAGTCCTGCTGCAAGGCTGTCCTCGAGCTGCTTGGGCTGCACATGTGCCCAGGGAATGCTCATTGCTTGCAGTCTCAGGCGCTGTGGGTGTGCAGGTGTAACTACTGCAGGAGGGAACAGCTCTGCTGGGGGCAGTTCTCTTTTTCTTGGTGGTTTTTCTGTTGAAGGAACGTTCCCAGCCAGCTCTGGGCAGAGCTCTGTAGCCGTATGTGCCACTTGTGTGTGGCACTGTGGCTCAGGAGGTGGCCAAGGGGAGCTTGGCCGAGGTGTGGGCAGAGGAATGGCCATCAGGCCAGGCTGGGGGGTCAGCGGCCGGTCAGTTGCGTTGCGTGGCCGCGGCTCTGGAGGCTTGTGTGGGAGCGTGTGCAGGGCTGGAAGGCTGGGGCTGCCGCCGCTGTGTCCCAGAGCCGGGAAGGCCGGGGCTGGCCCGGCCCTGGCCCGGCCCCGCCAGCTCTGGCAGCTGCCGGCGGGGACACAAAGGGCAGCTCCGAGCTGCGGCCGCTGCGCTGCGGCCGCACAAAGGCAGCGCCCGCAGAGCTCCAGGGCAAGGTCCTGGCCCTGGCTCGGGGCTGGGCCGGGGCCAGCGGCAGAAAATCAACTTGCAGCTTGGGCCCCGCAGCAGGGAGGAGCAGCAATTGCTGGCTGAGAGAGACTCTTGCCAAGGGCCTGCGGGGCCGGGCCCCAGGGAACGGCTTCCCGCTGCCCGAGGGCAGGCTGAGATGGGATGTGGGGCAGCAATGGTTCCCTGGCAGGGCGCTCAGGGCCTGGCCCAGGCTGGCCCCAGAAGCTGCGGCTGCCCCCGCATCCCTGCAAGTGTCCCAGGCCGGCTCGGCCATTGGGGCTTCCTGCCCAGGAGGGCTGGGCTGGGCTGGGCTGGGGCTGCTGAGGGCGGGATGGGCTCTGCCTGAGACAGCTGAAGGCTGCGCATGATGAGGCTGGGGGGACCCCGTTCCTCAGTGGGTTCTGGGGTATCCCACATTCCTGAAAGGATGTCAGGGTATGTCCCATTCCTGAGGCAATTTTGGGGTCCCCCCAATGCTTCGGGAGAGGTTCTGAGAGGGGGGCTCTGGTACTTGGAAGGGGGACCTATTGTCAGGGAGCCAGGGAGCCCATTTTGGGAGGGATGCTGCTGTTTCTGGCAATGTTGAGAGGTTCTGAATGGGCTCCTTTTAGGACTTGAGGTGAGCTCATAAGAACAGCAAGGCCTGAGGAGAGGTTCCAAGCTCCCATTTGGGATGGAGGGATTGAGCGGGTGCCTGCAATCAACTCAATGCCAGCCCCAGTGTGTCGATGGCAGCCCCAAATGGCTCGATCCGTCAGCCCCAAGGCCCGGCTGTGGGGAGTCAGGAAGCACAGAAGGGGAATTGGTGTCCAGGAGGGGTGGGGTGGGATGGGATGGGGTGGGATGGGATGGGATGGGTGGGGGTGGCATCATTGAGGTGGGATGAAATTTGGGAGGAATGGGGTGGTTTTGGCACTTGCAGTGGGGCATTTCAGGGAGGGAAAGCAGGAGCTGCTTTTGGGGAGGCTCCTGCTGCTTTTTTACAATTTTGGGGCCTCTAAGTGGCTTCTGGGAGGTTGCAGTGAATTTGGGGAAGGTGCCGTAAACCCCCTGCAATTTGAGGGGCTGAGGTGAAGTCCCCACATTTTGGGAGGGTGAGGGGACCCCAGTTGGGAGGGGATCCTGCTGCTTTGCACCCCTTCAATGGGGCGAGAATTGGCTTGTGAGGGAAGGGAGGAAGGAAGGAAGGAAGGAAGGAAGGAAGGAAGGAAGGAAGGAAGGAAGGAAGGAAGGAAGGAAGGAAGGAAGGAAGGAAGGAAGGAAGGAAGGAAGGAAGGAAGGAAGGAAGGAAGGAAGGAAGGAAGGAAGGAAGGAAGGAAGGAAGGAAGGAAGGAAGGAAGGAAGGAAACAATGTAAGCACTGAATGAAACAAAAACAAAGGTAAATAACTGATTTGTCTTTTGAAAAATATCAATTCTCTCTGAATCCAAAGTTGCAGAAGACTTTTCACTCCACATTTGGGTTTTGTTTTCATCTCATACTTTTTATGGTTCTTTTCTTTCTTCTCTTGTTTTTAATAGATAACACCTGCTAGGAAAGGAATGCAGAGCAAAATGAGCCCCATTTCTGGCAGGCAATGAAAGTGTGGGCTCCTGGTGTGGTTCCTTTTGTGTGGATCCCTCATCTCTGCGGCACGGGGGGAATAGCAGTGCTGGGAGCCAGCAGCGGGCTCAGGAGCATCCCGCTCTGGCAGCTCTGAGCAGGTGGCACATGTCCTGCTCTCCTGCTGCCCTCCAAAGCACAGAATGCATGGGCAAGTTTAGGCACAGCTCTGGGCACAGCCAGCATGGCCTGGGCACGGGAACGGGGGGCAAAGCGGGCGGGATCCTTCTGCAGCTGACTGGTGGTTTCTGCTTTCTGTGCCCAGAATGCCAGGATGTTCTGAAGAGGTGCTTGTCCATGCAGCCCTTGGCCAGGCCGTCCTTGGAAGAGCTCTTCCGTGAGCCTTGGCTGCAGGGTGTTCATGTGCCCTAGAGGATGGCAGAGAGCCACGGGCACAGTGTGATCCAGGGGCCTGGCAGGGAACAGCCCCACCCATCTCTTGGCAATCAGTGGCAAAGCAAAGCAGACTCTTTTGTCCTGCCTGTAGCTGTGAGCAGGGAGCATCAGAAGGGAACACGCAGCTCTTGGGCTGCAGCTGAGCTGGAGGCCTGCTCTGGCAAGCCCTGGTGGCCACCATCCTCCCTGGTTTTGCTTGTCTGGTTCACTGATGGCTGGGGCCCTGGGCAGAACGCTGAGAGCCTGGTGTGGCCCCAGGGAAGGAGAAGGAGCCCCTGGAGAAGCTGTAGCAGGTGGGGCTGCTGCTGCTGGAGCCACCAAGGCCGAGCTCAAGGCCGACAACCTCTTCCTGGAGCTGGCCAGCGGCAGCTGAAGATGATGGCCTTTGATTGTGGCACCTTCTCCAAAGACACGCTCCACGGCCAGTGTGCAGGTGAGTCCAGAGCCAGGGGGATGCTGCCAGAGCTGGGCATGGCACGGCCTGGCCGGGCACCAAAGGTTCCCCCTTTGCTGGGGCACCTGCAGCC
The DNA here is from genome assembly GCF_965178545.1 of Coloeus monedula. Classification (NCBI taxonomy): domain Eukaryota; kingdom Metazoa; phylum Chordata; class Aves; order Passeriformes; family Corvidae; genus Coloeus; species Coloeus monedula. Next base: position 59,817 of record NW_028120531.1, read on the forward strand.
AATCCTTCAGTGGCTGCCAATACATGTGTGTCAGTACAAAGCTCTCAAGGGACTGATTAAAGCAGATGACTGGAGACCATGACTGCACAAACCTCTCAGAGACTCAAGTGTGGGAAAAGGAAAATACCTTAGAAAAACCAGAAGTACCTTGAAGCACTAATGAACTGTTGTTAATGACCAAGGCTCTCAAGGGACTGATTGAAGGAGATAATTGGAGACTGTGACTTCACAAACCTTTCAGAGAGTCAGTGTCAAAAAGAGGTACTTTAACTACCCTGGAGTATCTGAAAGCATTAATGAGCCCCACTGAGTATTGTTACTGACAAAGAATCTCCAGGGACTCATTAGAGCAGAGAATTGGGGGCCAGGATTGCACAAAGCTCTCAGAGGCTCCCAGGCAAAAGCCAAAGCCAAAGTCCTTTGAAAACCCTGCAGTCCCTGGGAGCATTGAGGAGCCCCCAGGGCCATTCCTGACCAAGGCTCCGCAGGGACTCCTTCCAGCAGATCCCTGAGGCCACTGGGATGTGGGGGGATGCTGAGGGCAGGACAAGGGGCTGACAGTGCCCAGCCTTGCTGGGGCTGTGCCAGGAGGCCCCAGGGCCTCAGGACAAGGTGTCTCCTCCCAGCCCTTGGTGGCCCAGACGCTGCTGTGCCCCAGGGCACCAAGGCTTGGCTTCTCCTGGGCACTGCCAGCCCTGCCAGGGCCCTTGGCCATGTCCAGCACAGCTTGTCCTGCGCTGTCCCACAGCTGCTGCTGTGTCCCTGCAGGCTGCACACTCCCATCTCGCTGCCCCGCCAGCTCTGCCCTGCCACTGCCAGCCCGGCCTGAGCTGTGCCCAGCCTCACCCTCTGTGCCTTGGGCACACACACATGCCCTGAGCTCATCCTCCCTCTGGGTGCTTCTGCTGCCCCAGCACTGCCCTGGGAGGGACATTTCCTCCTCCTCATGCCCAGTGTCCCTGCCCAGCTGCTCTGTGGGGCAGTGCGTGTCTCTGCTGCTGTTCCCTCCCTCGCTCCCAGGAAAGCTGCACCATGTGGGGCACGGCCCTTCCAGCAGCCTCCCAGCCCCTCAGCCTTGTTGGGCCCTTTCCCCTGGGCAGACAGCAGCAGCATCTCCGTGCTCTGCCCAGCATGCTCCTTTTGCCACCAAACTGCAGGAAAATAGAAACTGTCCAACACCATCTTTGAAGTGTCAGAGAATCAGGCCCTGTGGAACCAACGAGCCCTTGGGACACAGGAGGATCTCGTGTAACCCAGGGTCAGTTCTGCCACTGCAGATCCAAAGAGATCCTTGTGACACTGTGGGGCCTTGTGGAACCCTTCTGCCCTGGTCTCTGCACCAAGGAGACCCTTGTGCCACTGCGGGACCTTGTGCAGCCAAGGAGAGCATTGTGAGAGTGCGGGGCCATGGAACCAAGGGACCATTGGGACCTTGTGGGGCCTCCTGGACTCAAGGGACCATTGCCACACTGTGGGGCCTCATGGAATGAAGGGTCCATTGTGCCACTGCAGAGCCAAGGACACCATGGTTACACTGCGGGGCCATGGAACCAAGGCACCATTGGGACACCCCGTGGCCTCATCCTCTGGAATTCCAACACATCTGAGGGATAGCAGCACCTGCAGGCAGCACGGAAGGATTCTGGGGAGAGCCTTTGATCCCTGCTCCAAAGGAAATCAGAGAAAGAGCCCTGCTCAGATCAAGGCACCTTTTCCTTTTCCTTTTCCTTTTCCTTTTCCTTTTCCATTCCCTTTTCCTTTCGCTTTCCCTTTCCCTTTTCCTGTTCCTTTTCCTTTTCCTTTTCCTTTTCCTTTTCCTTTTCCTTTTCCATTCCCTTTTCCTTTCCCTTTCCCTTTCCCTTTCCCTTTCCCTTTCCCTTTCCCTTTCCCTTTCCCTGTTCCTGTTCCCTTTTCCTTTTCCTTTTCCTTTTCTTTTTCCTTTTCCTTTTCCTTTCCTGGTGTAAACTGTTGACCTGCCTGTAAGGTGCAGCAAAAGCTTTGCAGGGTTTGGTTCAAGGTCCCCAAGGTGGGAAGAGGGAAGTGTTGGAGTCCCTTCTAAGAGAAGGCTTGGAGTCTTTGTGCCATGACTGCCTGGGATGCATGGAACAAGTGTGTTCTGGCAGACTCTGGGACCTCGAGAGCAATCCCATGCAGGAGCCAGCACTGGCCCTGCACCCTGGTGGGAGCAGCGTGGTGCGGATGGGAAACGGGCAGCTGGGTGTGCAGTGGGAACCTCGAGCCAGGTCCTAGAAGGCCAGGCTTTAGCTTTGAACAGAGCAGCACAAAAAGCAGAATGAATGACCTTGCCTAGAAATCCCTGAAGGACAAAGGGTGACCATATGGACTGATTTGAACTCTGGGTTTGCAATAATACACGCCCAGGGAGCCACATGGAAGGAAAGGGCACAGAGGTCTCCAGTGAGCACAAAAAGAAATCAGTCCCCTACTGCAGAGTGTGCCAAAGCCAAAAGAAGTGGCCCTGGTGCCCTTGTAAAGCCCATGGGTTTGGAGACTCCCCAGGTAATCCAGGGAATCCATTGGCTGACCAAACAGCTCTAGAGGGGGCTGCAAAAGCTCTCCTTGCACTAATACCTAGCAAAAACTGGAATGTTCTGCAACAACAACCAGATTCCAGTGATCAGGACAGGCAGTCAGCCCCAGCAGCAGCAGCAGCTACGGAAAATCCCAGCAGGTGATTGGTAACCCCGTGTGGGCAGGTAATTGTAGCTCCACAATTCATGTAGAACGGAAATAAAACATCAGCAAACACATGAGGAAGTGGAGAATCTGGTGGCCAGTTTACAAAGGCATCTAGTAAGCACCAAAATGGCAAAAAATGATAGATCAGTTGTTGAGAAAGATGGGATTGGTTTTGAAGGAAGAAGGCTGCCTCCAGGGCTCGTTAAATGGGAATCACCAGGTGATTTTGGCCAACTGATTTTGCAGAAGTGCCCAGGCAGAAGGGGCACTGGCACATTTTGGCACTGGTGGATCCTTTTTCTGGATGGCCAGAAGCTTTCCCATGTGGCACCAACAAGCCAAGGGAAGTCTCAGAAGCTTTACTGAAATGAATATTTAATAGCACTGGGACTAACTCTTGTAAGCCTTAAAAGGTGCATGGTTCTCAACAGATCATTGGGGCTGGACTCGCCTGTGCATCCTTTCCAACCAGGAGATGCGGTGTGCATCAGAACCTGGAATTTTGGAACAATCCAGCCAAAGTGGAAGGGACCATCTCAAGTCCTCCTGGTAACCTACCCTGCACTCAAGGTAGAAGGAATCCAACTTCGGGTTCATCACATGTGGGTAAAACCAGCGAGCACACATTAAACACAGCAGAAACAAGACTGACTGACACCGTGGGGTTTGGGGTTTTACATAAATCCTATTGTTTTAGGTATTGAATATGAATTTCTAAGGGGATACTATTTATTGGATCTAGATGGAGATGATCAATAATTGTGTATTTATAATAATAATCGAAATGATGTTCCTGACTTCTGGGAAGGGAAATGTGGTTTTCAAAGTCAGTGCGAGATGTTGGCAGATGACAGAATGTAACCCCTGTAACAGCTTGTGTGCCAACACCAACCTCTGCAGAAAATCCAGTGCCATGGGGAGCTTCAGTCAGCAATTTGACAAAAATCTGGGAACACGTGTGGGCACCTGGACAGGGATGGAAGGAGAATATTCCTTACCATGGGCAAATCAGAACAATAGTGCTGAGAATTGTAACATTTCCAAAACAGATCTGGAAATTACATCAGGAAATATTGATCAGCTGACAGATTGCACTGATACCCCCTGGGGCTGTCAAATTCCAGCAGTATGGAATGGCCCTCAGACAGGACACTGGGAATGTTTGCAGCCAGTTCAGGGGTGTCTGGGCTGGGCAGGGAGCCCAGGCCTCCCACAGGACCCCTTAGAGGTGGGTATAAAATATCCAGATTTAACAAGGTCAAGGCCAAAGGATCCCAGGACCAAGGAAAAGTGGGATTGCCCTGGGACAGACACTTGAGCTGTTTGGAATGCTGAGGTCCAGCGGCTCCTGGCTGTGGCCCAGGCTCTGAGGCTGGGCTGTGTTTGTAGAAATGATTCTGCCTTTCTCAGGGACACGTGGGCTGAGCCAACAAACAAGGAGCCTTGGAGAGGCACAGAGTGTCAGCAGGACACGGTCAGATCCTTAGGAGCCCCAGGATGGGTGGGAAGGGATGGAATTTGGAGCACACGTTTGCCCCTGGGAGAATCAGGAGCACCACGGACACTGGGGGTATGAACGTTCCGTCCCTCGTGCAAGGAGTCACCACCGGGAACCCGACTGTGGGGAAAGGTTAAAGGGGATGGAACTGGGAAACATCCCAGTGCGGGAACTCCAGCGGGATGGATTTTAGAATCCATCTCTGCTCCGCAAAGATCTGCCTTTAGGAACAGACCAGCCCCACACCATTGGGCTCTGCAAATGGGAACTTCAGTGAATGCAGCTCCTTTGGGGTTTGCTGAAATAAAGGAACAATTGCCAGCCCCAGCTAAAATGACCTTCCAGAGCAGATTGGCTTTAGCCCTATTGCTGCTACATGGACAGGGAGTGTGTGGATTCTTGAACTGAAACAGCAACACTTGTTGTGTGCACATTCCAAATGTGATGCTGGGTTGGATGATCAGGTAGAGAGGATAAAATTGGTTGCTGCATCCAGCAGGGAATTAAGGGGAGGGTTAGACAGTAACTGTTTGGATAAAATATTTAGAGGACTTGGATTTTCCCTGACTGATGGTTGGCCTCACTTTTGCAAAGTCTAACTGGGATCACAGCACTACTTGTGCTTATGACACTTGCTTTGAGCTGTGTAAAGAACATGGTTGTGAAAGCAGCTGAGGAACTCGTGGGGTGTGAGTAAAGGAGCAGAGTGAGGCTTCTGAAGGCTTGAAGGGAAGAGAAGCTTCACAGCCCTCCAAGGGGGGGAAATTTGCCAGATGAAAAACCGTTTGCACCTGGTGGGTTCATACAATGCTTCTTCTCCAAAAGCCACTGGCCATGGACCCGCCCAAGGCTGATTCTGTGGGCAGCAACCAGCCCAGGTGTGCCAACTTTCACCAGTTCACCGGGCAGTCAGGGCTGGCTTTGGGGTCAGCGACCACCAGGGACCCCCAAGGAGACCCCCAGGGCAGAAGAAGGGATGTGCAAAGGGGTGGGGGAAATCTGCAATGATTTTGGGGCAATGATGATCGTGTGTGTGTTTCTGGTGGGACAATCTGGGAATGTGTCTGTGAAGCACAGTCTGCAAACAGGAACATTCCTGAACTCGGCACCCACGGCTTTGGGAGGGGCTCTCCCCTCGTGCATCCGGCCCAATAAAGAATGCTGCTGCTTCGTGCTGCGCTGGTGCTGAGGAGGTTTTGTTTCACTGAAGTTTTGGTAACACCTCTGTGCCTGTGTCACAGACCCACAGAGCAGCTGTGATGTCAGGAAGGGGCTGTGTGACATCACAGAGTGAGCTGTGACATCACAGGGTATTGGTGTGACATCACAGAGAGGGCTGGGCCATCCCAGAACAGGCTGTGACATCACAGAGTGGGTTGTGACATCACAGGGTGGCTGTATGACATCATGGAGTCAGCTGTGTGATGTCACAGAAAGGCCTGTGACATCACAGGTGGTGTGTGACATCACAGAGTGGCTATGACATCACTGGGTGGCTATGTGACCTCACAGAGTGAGCTGTGACAGCACAGACATGGCTGTGATATCACAGAGCAGAAGTCTGACATCATAGAGTGGACTATGACATCACTGAGTGGTTGTGACATCACAGAATGGGTTGTGACATCCCAGGGTGGCTGTGTGACATCCCAGGCTGGCTGTGTGACATCCCAGGGGGTTGGATGCCATGGCAACCCTCAGCAGTTCCAGTTCCCTTGGAAACCCCCCCAGGCCCCATTGCTGCAGTCAGGCTCCGTGGCCACTTGCCCGCAGAGCTGTGGCTGCCCTCGGCTGCCATGGCAGCCCTCAGGACAGAGCGGTGCCGGGCTGGTGCCAGCTACAATTGCAGTGACACTCGCTGATGCCCTCAGGTGCCACGGCAGCGGCCACAGGGACCCGTTCCTCACTTTGGTGCCACGGACACCAACGCTTGGCCCCGCTGCCATGGGCATTGGCACGGTCACCTGCACTCAGGGCCCGTGGCCGGGCACTGCTGCCATGAACACGGGCACGCAGCCCTGGGCCACAGGCGGCTGCCGTGGCCACCAGCACAAGGTCCCGTGGCCAGGGCCGGGGCCATGGAAAGGAACCCGTGGAGCCGTGGTGATGCTGGGTGGCCATGGGGTGCTGCTGTGGGCTGGGCCAGAGGGAATTTCCTTGCCAGGCCTTTCTCTGGGGCTGTGTTGGGCTCTGTGCTGAGCACAGCGTTGCTCACACTGAGATGGTTTTGTTCTTGCTCAGCTTGCACAAAGCCAAGGCCTTTCCTGCCCCTCATCCGGCCACGCTGGCGAGGGGCTGGGGGTGCGGGGCAGCTTGGCAGGGGTCACAGCCAGGACAGCTGACCCCAACTGACCCCAGGCATATCCCAGACCACAGGACATCATGGCCAGTGCATAAAGTGGGGGGAACAAGGAGGAAGGGGGGACATTTGGAGGGAGGGGTTTTGTCTTCCCAGGTAACACTCAGGCAGGATGGGGCCCTGATTTGCTGGTGGGCAGGGTCAGCACCAAAGACACAGACACCAACTGAAGGAATTGTGTAATTTATAAAATGCAAATCTGCAAAAAGTCACAAAAGCATAAGCTCAGCAAAGCACATAATCATTAGCAAAGAATCACAGCAGGAGCAGCTCAGCAATGCCCCCAATCATCCCTGCCAAAGATTGCCTGCAGTGATTAACCAAGATGCAGCCCCAGTTCCCCTCAGACTTTAGCATCACCCAGAGCCACCCATCAGCTGGGGGAAGCTGTCCCAGCCAAGGACTGGAGAGCCACTCACGGACACTGGGAATTCGTGCAGCTGCCTCCAGCCACAGCTGAGGCTCCAACCCCGCTGGGAGAGGGCCCAGCTTTGACAGTGCTGGAGAAACAAACTGACAGCACTTCTAGTGCGGGAACATCTGCTTTCATCCTCCTCTTGCCTTCCTCCTAAGCCTGGTCAGGGCTCAAGGAGGAGCCAAGGCAGCTGCCTTTGACCATACAGCCCCAGACAAGGCCAGATGTGGGATTTCATATCCGGTTTCTAAATACAGAAAGGTAAATCTGTGTTTCACCAATGCCTGGTTACATAGAACATATTGTTAAAAGTACTTTGTTAATGAGTTAATGAGTGGGATACAAATATAACATTTGGTTCGAATGTTCATCAGGAGGTCAGCTGTGGCCCAGGGCCTGTTGTTCAGGCCTCACTCAGGGCCTGGTGTTCAGGCCTTGGAATTTCAATCAGTGCTTTGACCTAGACATGAACTGCAACCTTCATAACAATTCTTCTAATAATGGAGTCTTAGATTTAGGTATCAGGCATAAAGGCATCACCTCTTGTTCTCCAATTAAGTGCTGCTCAAGGTCATCACTCAGAGCTATAATTCACATTCCTTTTAAAACATGCCTCATTAGTTGCTATTCTCTGTTCTTTATCAAATCCCCCTTTTTCGTGAGACTGTGTCTCTTTTTAGACAAGTCTCAGTGCTCCATTTCCCAGCACAAAGTGTCACAACAGCTCTAACATGGAATCATAACACACCAAGTGCTCACACTGCAGTGATTACAGTGACTGCCACAAATGCATTTCGCAGCAGCCTCCAGTTTGGCAGCCCCAAAGCCAATCCCAGCAAGGAGAATTTTCTTCTTCCTGCCACTCTTCCACTGCTCTTTCCATCGAGGTGATTCCTGACTGTTGGACTTCAAACCCATCACTGATACCAGTGCAGCATTCCTGTCCTAGAATAGCCCAGGCTCCTCCTTGGCCAGCAGGCAGATAATCCAAGGCCATGCGGGTCTGCAGAGCCCCCGTTCGTGTTTGTTGGAGCTCACAGGATGTGCTGTTGGATATTTTAACAGTATCATTTGCTGCTTCTTCTAATAATCGATTCAGCTCGTTAATGTGAACTCCACAGGACGAGGCAGCGCATGTGGGGCACAGGGTGAACCAGAATCTTTGGCTTTCTGAAATCCAAGGCATTCTTTGGGTGGAGAATGGTCTCTTAACATGAAACTCTTCCTTGCAGTTGTTGCTGAAGCACCCTAAAGGGAGGCATCACTCTTTTTCCTCAGTCTCATTGGGGTTAGGAACAATAATTCCATTGTCCATGGAGCTGGCACCTTTTTAATTCCAGAATAATGCCCCCAAGGTCCTTTGCTGTTCAGCTTTACCGCCGTGTCTGGGGGTAACAAGGCTTGGTGGGGCCCTTTCCCCTTCGGCTGGAGAGGTGCCGGGTCCCAGTCCCTGAGGGGCACCCAGGCTCCTGGCTGGAATCCGTGTGGAAGTCACTCAGAGTCACATCAGCCTTCACATGGAGCCCCGTGGATCAGAGCATTTTCCAGAGGGGCCGTGGGGGCAAACAGGGAGATTGGGTCTGGCAGGATCTGTGAAACAATATCCTGTAACATCTCCTTGTTCTCACACAGAACACTTGGCTGCAGGGACACATTCCCATCGTTCCTGCCCGGGTTCCAGGGTTCAAACAGTGCTGTCTTTCCCCGGAGCTGTTCCTTCAGCTGCCTCGGGAGGGCCATTGGGCCTCTGGACCCACACTCGGGCTCCATTATTAGGACTGCTGGATCCAAACCCTTTCTCTCCACCAACAGTGGTCATTTGAGGTGGATCTCCCTTTTTCACAATTGTTTATAAACCTGCAGTATCAGTAATTGTGCCGGCCTGTCATGGAGTTAAATAATCCAATCTTGTTCACTATTGTTTACCAGAATTCCTTTGATTTCTCCTTGATAATCTGCATCAATTCCTCCTCCCATGACATGAACACTTGTCAAGGCCAAGCTCCAGCAAGCAGTTATCAAACCAAAGTGTCCCGGAGGAATCTGAATTCCTATTCCTGCATTGATAACTCTCCCTTGCTCCTGATTTATCCCAATTAATCCTAATGCAGGAAGGCCCAGCCCTGCAGCCTCTGGGGTGGCCCTGTCAGGGCCCATCGCACCCAGAACGATTTCCCAGGAAGTCCAAGTCTCCCTGTCCATGGGTGGATTTGCAGACTGGGTGCAGCCGGGCACACCCAGGGGTTTCCATTTCCCCAGCGGGCCCATTGTTAAGGCTATGGAGCACATCTGGGAGATGGGTTCTCCATCAGGACGGGTTCCCATCTCCGCATTTTTTCAGCTGCTCTTTTAACAACCCCTTCATCTGCTCAACCAATCCTGCAGCTTGTGCATAGCCTGGGATATGAAAAACCCAGCAGTCTTCATCACTCTCTTTTTCACAGGAACAGACAAAGCATTCCAGATCACAGTATCAGCAAACCCTATAAAAACAGCCAATTCCATCCCTTCCTCCTTTATTCATTGTATGCAATCTCACAGAGTTTACCAGTAACCTTTGGGTCCTGGACAACCATTTTCTGGAGGGTATTTAGTGTTACATCTAATTATATAGTAGTATTATATAATAATAATAGTGTTACATCTAAAGAATTCGTATTGTCAGCACTATTTCACATTATTATTTATATACAATATAAATATTCTTTTATATATATATCAACTAGGATATTATTATTAGTTCACTTGCACAAAGACATTTGAGCTCAAGATTAAAAACTTCTTCTATTGCTCCATGTGGGAGCATTCCAACAACAATTGTTCCTTCTGTTGGTGCTGTTTCCAATACGCTGTTAACAAAATCCATCCTCCTCTTCCCAAACCCACAAGCTCTTTTCCTTTTTCCATATCCAATTTTGGGATGCATTTTAAGACATCCAGCGCTTCAGCTCCTTTTAACCAACTGCCCCACTGCTCGCACGGTGCTCCGACCGCAGCCCACTCCAGAGCCAGCGAACTCCAGGGAAGCTCTTCCCATCTGGGATTTCGGACAGGACTGATTCCTTACATTTACATTTAAAAAGTGACATTTTGGTGCGATCCGGCCAGACTACGCCAGTTTTGTTGTACCAGGTGGGCAGGGCCAGCACCAAAGTCACAGACACCAACTGAAGGAACTGTGTCATTTGCTACAGCTCAAAGCAGCAAAGAATCACAGCAGGAGCAGCTCAGCAATGCCCCCAATCATCCCTGCCAAAGATTGCCTGCAGTGATTAACCAAGATGCAGCCTCAGTTCCCCTCAGACTTTACCAGCACCCAGAGCCACCCATCAGCTGGGGGAAGCTGTCCCAGCCAAGGACTGGAGAGCCACTCGCGGACACTGGGAATTCCTGCAGCTGCCTCCAGCCACAGCTGAGGCTCCAACCCCGCTGGGAGAGGGCCCAGCTTTGACAGTGCTGGAGAAACAAACTGACAGCACTTCTAGTGCAGGAACATCTGCTTTCATCCTCCTCTTGCCTTCCTCCTAAGCCTGGTCAGGGCTCAAGGAGGAGCCAAGGCAGCTGCCTTTGACCATACAGCCCCAGACAAGGCCAGATGTGGGATTTCATGGCCTTGTCTGGTGTCTAAACACAGAAAGGTCAATACATGTTTCACTAATGAGAGGATACATCAATCACAACGCTAATGATCATGCATATTTCGGTAATGAGCAGATACAAAGATAACCTTTGGTTGGAAGGTTCATCCAGAGGTCACTTTTGGCTCAGGGCCTCTTGTCCAGGCCTTGGCACTTCAGGGATGTGGTTTAGTGCTGGGCTTGACAGTGCTGGGTTAATGGTTGGACTCGATGAGCTCAGAGGTCTTTTCCAACAGGAAGGATTCTGTCATTCCAGGATTCTGTCTGCTGCATTCAGCCAGGTCCATGGCACCAGCATTACTTTGGTCAAAAGTCTCCTCTGGCTCAGCTCTTGTGGCCTAAGGCTTCAGCTCCTTCAGCTCCTGGTGCTGACCTGCTCATGCTGAACGAGATGACTCGGAGAGAAGAATACAGTTCATCCAATTCCTTCTGGCACACGGAGAGGGGAGGCTGTGAAAACAGGAGCATTGTTTGCTGTGGCCTCCTCTGTGCCCTTCACGCCTTTCAGCGCTTTGAAACAGCCAAGAGCTTTCTCCAAGAGTGCAATGGAGCAGCTGTTCCTGCTCCCAGCTCTCGCCCTTCCCAGTCTCTGCCCTTGGCTGCTTTTGTCCTTCTTGCTGTGCCCTCTGTGCCCCCGGGGCTCGGTGGCTGCTGCCCAGGGCTGTGGCACTGGCACAGATCCAGTGCTCGAGACCCTCCTTTCTCTGCCCTCGGAGCTGCCTGCTCACAGCAGCCTTTTCCACCTGGAAGCTCCACATGGACAGGGAGTGCCCACCTCTGCTCCTTGCACACCCTCCAGGAGCCCAGGGCTGCCATCTGCAATCCCTGCTGGCACTGAGGGCTCCCAGGTGCCCCAGGCTGCTGTGACACCGCTGCCAACGGGAGGGAACAGCAGCAGGGGCTGTGCTGAAAGTCAGCTCCATTTGCTGCTGCTGCTGCTGCTGTGGGGGTCATTTGTCCAGCCCTGCCCCAGAGTCAGGGATCAGATCCAGGCCCTGCTGCTGCTCCCTCGGGATCAGGCACAGTTTGGGTGTTGCTGTCAGTGCCAGCAGGAGCGGGCGCTGGAGCAGCGGGTGCTGACAGTGCCCCGAGCCCCGGGGCCCGAGGGGTGCCTGGGCTGCGGGGCTGGCAGGGAGCTGCCCCTTGTTCTCCCTGTGCCTCACGCAGAGCTGGGCCGCTCACAAGTGGGGCAGCACAGCAAACAGGGAGCCTGCGAGTCTCTGCCAGCCCTGTCTGCTCAGAGATTGGGCCTTGGAGCTGCAGGGGGACAAAGGCAGCTGCTTCTGCTCCCTCTGCATGTCCCCATGTTCAGCAGTGCTGCTCCATCATTTAGGATATGTTTTCTGTTTAAATAATTAGAAAAACAAAAAAGAAAAAACCCAGAAAATATTATGAAACATAAAACCAAAACCCAAATGTGGAGTGAAAAGTCTTTTGTAACTCTAGATTAAGAGGTAACTGATCTTTTCAAAAAGACAACTCAGGTATTTGTAAATATGCTGAGGGCATTGATCCATCTTACTGACCTCAGCAGTCCTTTGTTAAAGATTTTGGGCTTTGTTTCCAACACTGTTATTTTAAATTGTGGTTGAAGCAATAGGAAATTGCTTGTGCCCTGCCAGCTCCGAGCAGGAGTGGCAATCTAAACTCTGTCCCACCCCAACTCATGGAGAAGATGCCCTTCCTTCTCACCCTGCAATGAGTTGCACATTCCCTTGGAAATTGTCAGGGGGTTCTTAAAGACACCAAGTCCCACTCAGGGCTTTTTGCTCTGCTTTGGTCGTGGAGAAGGGCGATTCTTCATCCATCAGCTCCAGACTGCACTGCCTCAGGAACACGGCCCACTCGCCAGGTTGGGCCCACTCGTGGCACTTCCAGAGGAGGAAGAAAGTGCAATGGCACAATTCCAGCCCAAAAGGAAGGAAGAGTGGGACAGACAGAACACCCTGTGCAGATCCAGGCGTTCAGCTGGGACTGTGCAGAGTTTGGGTTCTTGCCAGTGGGATGTGTGTCCCTGACTGCAATCTCTTGGCCTGCACCAGAGTCTCACTCACCTGCAAAAGCAGAAAGCTCCGTCGCTGTGCTCGCAAGGGGCTCGTCTGATGCAAAGCTGTCAGAGCCCTGTGAGGGGAGAGCGGGCCCAGCCGTGCCCGGGGCTGAGCCCCAGCAGAGCCCTGGCAGAGCCCGGAGCAGCCTCAGCATCGGCAGAGCCCGGCTGTGAGGAGAGAAAGCAGAACCCACCCGTCAGCTGAAGCCTCCTGTCCCCTTGTCCCAGCCGCTCGCAGTGCCCAGGCCGTGCTGGCCGTGCTCAGAGCTGGGCCCAAAGCTGCCCAGCATTGCTGCCTTTGGGAGCAGAGCAGCAGGGCAGGACATGTGCCCAGCCTGCAGCCAGCCATGGCACAGCCACCTCCTCAGCAGCTGCCCAGAGCCCAAAAGCAGCTTGGCAGCCACTGAAGAATTCCCTGCAGCCGCCCCAGCAAAGGGGGAACCTTTGGTGCCCGGCCAGGCCGTGCCATGCCCAGCTCTGGCAGCATCCCCCTGGCTCTGGACTCACCTGCACACTGGCCGTGGAGCGTGTCTTTGGAGAAGGTGCCACAATCAAAGGCCATCATCTTCAGCTGCCGCTGGCCAGCTCCAGGAAGAGGTTGTCAGCCTTGAGCTCGGCCTTGGTGGCTCCAGCAGCAGCAGCCCCACCTGCTACAGCTTCTCCAGGGGCTCCTTCTCCTTCCCTGGGGCCACACCAGGCTCTCAGCGTTCTGCCCAGGGCCCCAGCAGACAATCAATGAACCAGACAAGCAAAACCAGAGGGGATGGTGGCCACCAGGGCTTGCCAGAGCAGGCCTCCAGCTCAGCTGCAGCCCAAGAGCTGCGTGTTCCCTTCTGATGCTCCCTGCTCACAGCTACAGGCAGGACAAAAGAGTCTGCTTTGCTTTGCCACTGATTGCCAAGAGATGGGTGGGGCTGTTCCCTGCCAGGCCCCTGGATCACACTGTGCCTGTGGCTCTCTGCCATCCTCTAGGGCACATGAACACCCTGCAGCCAAGGGTCACGGAAGAGCTCTTCCAAGGACGGCCTGGCCAAGGGCTGCATGGACAAGCACCTCTTCAGAACATCCTGGCACTCTGGGCACAGAAAGCAGAAACCACCAGTCAGCTGCAGAAGGATCCCGCCCGCTTTGCCCCCTGTTCCCATGCCCAGGCCATGCTGGCTGTGCCCAGAGCTGTGCCTAAACTTGCCCATGCATTCTGTGCTTTGGAGGGCAGCAGGAGAGCAGGACATGTGCCACCTGCTCAGAGCTGCCACAGCGGGATGCTCCTGAGCCCGCTGCTGCCTCCCAGCACTGCTATTCCCCCCGTGCCGCAGAGATGAGGTAGCCACCTGGAGAGAGCCGTCGTGGGAACAGGATCCGCCCCCAGATGATCTCCTGGCCCCTCCTGAACGGGTGCTTCCCCACCACCAGGTGGTACAGCAGGAGGCCCAGGGACCAGATCGTCGCTGCCTCGCCGTGGTAGCGTTGGTGGTGGATCCACTCGGGTGGGCTGTACAACAGGGTTCCTGTGGAACACAGACTGAGTCCATCAGGGGATGCTGCTGCTCCCAGAGCCTCGCCCCAGCATCCCTGGGCACGCAGGGGCTGCACCAGTGGCACATGGGGTGACCCGCTGCCCTCCTGCCAGCACCTGTGACTTGTGTACAAACTTGGGGTTGGAAAAGAGGCCACTGGTGTTGGAAAAGGGCAGTGGAAGCCCTGGGGAAGCCCAACCATGACATGCAAATGAAAAACCCACCCAGTGGTGGCGAAACCCCACTCTCCTCCCTGCCTCCAGCGCCCCAAGAAACATCAATAAGCCAAGGCAAACCAGGGCAGCAGAATAGTCCAGGCCCTTCCTCGCCTGCACACCAAACCGGCCGGTGCACGGGGTCTGACCCCCCTCTCTGCTACTCCCACGGGAGATTTTGTTGGGCTGGCTGCCCCCGTTCCAGCCCCAGCCCAGGGCAGAGTGGGTGCTGAAGGCTGGCAGCAGGGCTGGGAACTGCCCCCTCCCAGCCCCACCCCAAAGCAACTTGGCTTAAGAATTAATCCCATCCCAGCAACAATGAGGGAAAGCCCCAGTGCCACACCCAGGCTGGGCCATGAGATGCCCAGGAGCATCCCCTGGGAGGGCTCACCTGCAAACTGAGTGTAGGCTGTGTCCTGGAGGAAGGCGCCGCAGCCAAAGTCGATCAGTTTCACCAGCCCGGTGGCCAGGTCGAGCACGATGTTCTCGGGCTTGATGTCCCGGTGCAGGACCCCGCAGCTGGTGCAGTGCCGCACGGCCTCCAGCACCTGGCCGAACAGCCCCCGCGCCTCCTCCTCGGGCAGGAACCTCCGCTCCGCCAGCAAACCCGACAGGTCCTGACACCGCTCCGGACGCTCCAGCACCAGCAAGAAGCTGCTGGGCAGCTCAACCCACTCCAGGAGCCGGATGACACCACGGAACCCAGTGGACACCTTGTCCAGCAGCACGATCTCCAGGGGCGCACGGGCGCCGTCGGGCTGCGGGAGGAGCACGGTGCCGTCAGCGGGGCTGAGGCCGTGCCAGGGCTCTGGGACCCCTCACCCAGCCCGGGACGCTCTGCGCCCCCCGCTCAGCCCCCGCCCGCTCTCCCTCCGGGGCTCCCGGCGGCTCCCACCCCGCCGGGCCCCGGCTCCTCGCCGCCCGGCACGCCCCGGCTCTGCCGCTGGCCCCGCTCACTCACCAGCTCGCCCCAGTGCCGGACGCGGTCCCGCGGCACGCATTTGATGGCCACCTGCGAGCAAGGGGCAGCAGCGGGCTGAGCTCACCGCCCGCCCCGCTGCGCCCCGGCCTCCTCCTCCTCCGCCCTCCTCCTCCTGCACCCTCCTTCTCCTCCTCCTCCGCCCTTCTCCTCCTGCACCCTCCTCCTCCTCCGCCGGCCCCGCCACTCACCGGGGCGCCGTCCGCGAGCCGCGTGCCCGAGAAGACGCTGCCGAAGCCGCCGCTGCCCAGCAGCGAACCCACCCGGTACCGCTCCTGCAGGGCCTCCTGCGCCTTCCCTGCGGGCGACACGCGGCCGTCAGCGCTCGGCCCGGGGCCAGACACGGCTCCCGACCGCCCTCCGACCGCCCCGGCCCGGGCATCCCCATCCGAACGGAACACCGGCGGCTCGGGGCCGGCGGCCGCGCTGCCGAGCGGCGGAGCTCGGGCCGGGGAAGCCGCAGCGGAGGCGGCGGGAGCGGCCGCGCCCCGTGTGTCCTCCGCGGGCCCCGGGAGGAGCCGGGGCCGGCGCCGAGGGCGGAGCCGAGGGCGGAGCCGGACTCCGCGTCGGGGCCGGGGCCGGGGCCGGGCTCGGGACAGGCGGAGCCAAAGGGTGGCGATGCCGCCCCAGCCCCGGGCACCGATGCCCGCCCGGCAGCGCCACAGCCACAGCGAGAGCCGGGCGGAGGCGAGACCGCGGCGGGACGCCCGGGGCCGGGGAGGGGGCGGCCCCGCCCGGGGCCTGGGGCGGGCCTGGGGCATGGCCCGGCCCGGCAGGGGGAGGGGGAGAGACCGGGAGAGGAGGGGGTCACCGGGAATGGGAGGCGCGGGGAAGGTGCGGAACAGAGGGAGAGGAGGAGCAAGAGCAAGAAACGGAGAGAGTCTGTAGAGTCGCTTGTGATCGCTGCTGCCGCTGCTGCCGCTGCAACTGAAGCGCCGGGGCCGTTTGTCCGAGTGTCCGCGTGTCCGAGTGTCCGCGTGTCCGAGTGTCCGCGTGTCCGTTCCCCGCTCGCCCCACGCTCCCCACGGCCGAGCCCCGCTCGCCCCGGGGGCAGCCCCTGAGTCTGTGCAAACACGGGAACTTTGCCGTGTCCAGCCCGGATCCAGAGTCCTGGCTCCTGCACGGTGGCAGAGGAATCCCCTCGGCTGCTGCTGTGCCTTGTCCCTGCTGAGGGTCAGACACTGCCGGGCCACATTTTCTGCCTGTAGAATTCGTGCCCCACCCAAGCTCTGCACTTTTGTCTCCAGCATTGCTTTCCAATAAAAACAGGGGAAGGCAAACTGTGTGCAGCTCACGGTACTTCAGAGTGTCTAAAACTTGCTAAGGCACAGATCTTAGAGGTGAGATCCATTTGGAATGCATGGGATGGAGAAGCAGTGCAACATGAAAAAGGGGAGCACAGAAATAGAGAGGAAAACACCTCGGATTGTTTCTTTCCATTTTCATTTCACTTCTGGAAAGCTGTTTCAGTTTTCTGGGAATCTTCTCCACAGTCCTGTCTGCTCTTTTCAAGAATCTTTCTGGGAGAATGAGGTGCAGCCCCTGTCACAAGATGTGCCACCAACTGCAGCTTCTCTTGGCTTCCCACACTGTGAGTGCAGCACGAGTGCTGCAGCAAAGCAGGACAAATGTTGGGAGAAGTTTACAAATTGTCCTTTCTTTTCCCTGTGGGCTGGGCAGTTGTGCCATTGGTGAGGTTTTCATTGTGGCTGTTCTAACCTAAGAAATCAGGAGGTGGAACCAGGAATTGTTAGGCACTGCAACCCTGGCTGAATTCAGAGAAAGAATCCCCAGAGCCTGCAGCCAGAAATGGAGAGCTGTGTGATAATCATTCCCACATCTCCGTGGACATCTGGAAAGTGATCTAGAACATGAAAATGGGCTGACAGAGGTACTTTGTTTCTGTGTTCAGTTTAGATCAGTCTACCTCTCTTGCACTGGTATAAATCAAGAGCACAATCAGTTCATGCAAGCTGGACCTCTCAGACACTGAAATAATCTGAAATGGAGAAATGCAGGGAATGATTTTGTGAACTTTGTCTGGAAGAAGGGTGATTTTTTCTAATAATTTCTAATCCATTTCCTCTGCTTTTATCCTTCCTAACAAGGCCATTTGCATCCCAGATCAAATGAGAACCCTGAGCTTGTGGAAGTGCCTGAAAGATGCCCTGTTCTTCTGCAGGGACACTCAGGCTGTAACAGGAGCCGAGCCCTTCCTTGGGAAGCCTCCTCCCAGCTGGAATTTGTGCCGTGCTGGGAGAGCAGGAGGGGGAGAGCGATGGGATGGGCGCTGTGTGGGAGGAGCAGGAGGTTTGGGCCGCAGGACGTTCCCTCTGCGCCGCTGCCCCGCAATTGGCGGCCGTGCCCAGGGCTCCAGGCTTCTGAGCATTTCAATCTCTGCTAATCATGATGCCTGTGACAAAAATACTGAGTTCACTGTCACGAAAGCACCGTGGGTAGCGCTGATCGAAAGAGGCAATTGCGGTTTTCTGATAAAATTCAGGTGGCAACCAGAAGAGGGGCAAGAGCAGCCGCGATCTCCAGTTCCCAAGGCAAAGGCAACAACAGCCCCGTGCTGTCAGCTCAGGGGGAGTAAAACCGTGCTGAGAGCAGCGCTGGAAGCCGATCCTTCCTTTTTTCTCTGAAGGCTGGCTCAGGGCAGCACAGCCGGGCCCTGAGGAATCGGGGCTGTTTGGGGGTGATGGTTGCTCTGCTCCAGAACTCCCCTGGAAAAAGCCCTTGGGAAGCCGAGGCGGGAGCGGGCGGGAAGGGCCGGCGCTGCTGCTGCTCGTGCCCGGCAGCCCCGGCCGGGCCGGGCCGGCGCCCGCTGCGCTGCGGCTCCTGCTGCTGCCAGAGCCGGGCGGGACTCGGGGACAGGGAACGGGCCCGGGGGACAGCAAAGGCTCGGGGGCTGCAGGGATGTTCGCGCTCGGGCCAGCGCCGGCACAGAGCTTCGGCCTCGGCATTAACCCCGAGGGAAACGCTGCGGAAAGGCTCCGGTTCAGCCTTTCTGTGCTCGTTGCTGTGAAGTGCCCGAAATAAAAGGAGAACAAGCAGGGCCTGACCCCTTCTCCTTGGGAGGAGCCCCGTGCCTGGGGCTGTGAGGGGCCGAGAGGGGCTGAGAGGGGCTGAGAGGGGCCGAGAGGGGCTGAGAGGGGCCGAGAGGGGCTGAGAGGAGCGTCAGCCCTGGCAGGAGGATGTCCTGCCATGTCCCTCCCTCCTTCCTTTTCTCTTGTTGCCTTTTTTTTTCTTTTCTCTTTCTCTCTCTTTTTCTCTTGTTGGAGAGGATGAAAGTTTGGTAAGAAAGTTTCACAGGTATGTAGGCTTGGCAGAAGGATCTCCGAATGTAGAAATGAAAGCAAGTTTTGATATAGAGTAAAAGATGTTTTGCTGAACCAGTGATCACTGAATAGCTGAGAAGGCAAAGGTTGGAGATGAGTTGGAAGGAGATTTTTAGAAATAGGACAAAGGCATGTGACTACGAACAAAGACGTATTTTTCACCAAGTAAATGAGTCTCAAGAAGAGCATAAGTAAATAGAAAACAGGTTTTTACCAAAAAGAAAGATATGGCAGGCAAACAAGAAATGTTGATGTAGCAAGAAGAAGAGAGGTCTGAGAATTTTCCACTGTAAGCTTAAATTGTAACTTACTTACTCTTGTGATTGGATAATAATGACTATAATATGGTGATGGTAGTAGCTATGATAGGCTATAGGCAAATGTAAAGGTATTGTGTGTGGTGCTTATGGGTTGTTATGTATTAAGATACTCAGCAAAGAAAAGTATCTGATGCTTTGTAACTTGAGCAGCAAGCGGCTTCAGGTATGCCTACAGCTGGAGCTGGCAGCTGTAGGGCTGGCTCTGGATACCCACTCCCTGAGCTGCTGTAACTTCACCTAGGCAATAAACAGCTTTCAAGAGAGCCGCCTGAAGTCCAGACATCCTTTGTGAACCCTTCTCCTATAGGACAGATTTATTGTAGCACTGTGATTAAGCCTGCAAGCTGTAGCTAAAATTAGCCTTTAGGTTTAGAGGTATATACACTGAGTGCTTCCGAATAAAATCCTAGATTAACCCACATTTTTGTTGGTGGTGTCCCTGATCTCTTCATGTGTCACAACGAGCAGCCAGCCTGAACAGGTCAGCTGGAGGACAGAATGACAAAGATGAAGATAATGAAGAAGTGAAGAGACTCCCTACACAGAATTACCTGAAAAGGACAGCCCTGCTCCATGAAAGAGTAGTGCTGTGAAGCAAGATATCGACTTCAGAGACGTGACATGTAGGACAGGCTGTTGGGGGGATATGAGAAATTTCTGGATGTTGAAGTGTATATAAACTGTTCCGGTTTGGCCAAATTTAGAAATATATCCTCTGAGAGAATGCACAACCACTCCTCCCCCACCAGGTTCGGGAAAAAAATAAATTTTCCTCGAAGAAAAGTGAAGAAGATAAAACTATTTATTTAACAAACACACGGGAAAGGAAAATAATGTTAACTGGTAAAATCTTTCGCTGTAGAGGAAAAACCTGGGAAAGTGTTTGAGTCCTCCCTTTGGTCTCCTCGGAGCTGGGGCTTGGGCCGGGGCCAGGCCCTCTGTGCCTGGTGGAAAGTCCTCCTGATGTGCTCTGATGTTAAAGCAATCAAGCAGTCCAGTAGAAAAGGGAGAAAATCCAAAATTCCAGGGAAGGAAAAATTCAACTCTCAGTCTCTCTCCGGAGAACAAAGCAGCTGAACCACTGGCCAAAAAAAACTGTCCTGGGAGCAGCAAGCCGGGTGCTTCCTCCCTCCCCTGCCGCAGTGGGGAAAACCAATTGCTGTCTGTGTGTGACCTTGAACAAGCAAAAACTGCTTTGAGAAAGTTTTGCTCAGTTTTTCCTTCCCTCTCTCAGGCTCAGTTTAGAGGCACAGAAAAGCACAAAAATTAATTTCTGGGCATAGGCAGCGATATGGGATACACATCATAAGGTCACCCCAAGACATTCCACCCCTTATCCCATATCATTGGCTCAATGCCCAAACTAAGATATTCTAACTCTACACACACATTAATACATACATATATATATATATATATATATATACACACAGCTATGTACGAACAGTGACAGTGACCCTCAGCAAGCAGTGGTACCCAGGCATTCCACATTACAGATGGTTTTCACCCAACAATCAGATCTCCCTGTGGTACACAACGTGTTCTTCCATCTTTCTGCATTACCCACCATGTGCAACCAGGTCCCTGAGAAAAGACAACCCCACGGATGGGTTGGTCTGTACTCGAGGCAGAATTCATCCCCACAGTCTTTCCTAACAGACCTCTGACATGCATTACTGGGGCCTTATCTCCATCTGCTGTATGCAGGGATTCAGACTGGGCTGGACCAGCTCTATTGGTGGAACCTCAGGTGTTAACTAACCAGGTGGCCTTTGCCAGATTCTGTTCCCAATTTTTGAAAGTTCCCCCACCCAGTGCCTTCAAGGTGGTTTTCAACAATCCATGGCACCGTTCCACTTTGCCTGCAGCTGGTGCATGGTAAGGGATGTGGTACACCCACTCAGTGCCATGTTCTCTAGCCCAGGTGTTAATAAGGCTGTCTTAAAATGAGTCCCATTGTCAGATTCAATTCTCTCAGGGGTGCCATGCCTCCAAAGGACTTGCTTTTCCAGGCCCAGGATGGTGTTCCGGGCAGTAGCGTGAGGCACAGGGTAGGTCTCCAGCCATCCTGTGGTGGCTTCTACCATTGTGAGCACATAGCGCTTGCCTTGGCGGGTTTGAGGCAGTGTGATGTAATCAATCTGCCAGGCCTCCCCATACTTGTATTTGGACCATCGCCCACCGTACCACAGGGGCTTCACCCGCTTGGCCTGCTTGATCGCAGCGCATGTCTCACAGTCATGGATCACCTGGGAGATACTGTCCATGGTCAGATCCACCCCTTGGTCTCGTGCCCACTTATAGGTGGCATCTCTGCCCTGATGGCCTGAGGCATCATGGGCCCATCAAGCTAGGAACAACTCTCCCTTGTGTTTCCAGTCCAAGTCTACCTGTGACACTTCTATCTTTGCAGCCTGATCTACCTGCTTGTTGTTTTGGTGTTTCTCATTAGCCCTACTCGTGGGCCCATGATGCCTCAGGTCATCAGGGCAGAGATGCCACCTATAGGTGGCACGAGACCGAGGGGTGGATGTAACCATGGACAGTATCTGTGATAAAACAAACTGTATCCCTGTGATCCATGAAAGGCGGCCACCAGAGGCCAAGGCCAGCCAGACCTGTTGGCCTTGGCAGCTTTTGTCTGGCAGCAATCCTTGGATAGATGGAATTTTGGAGGCCAAATTCCAATTTTGGCCATGGGCAGCTGGAGGAGAAGGATGGTTCTGTTCCACAGGAAGAGCAGCACAGCCCCAGCGTTTCAAAGGCAGCTGAGAGCTGGCCCTCAGGAAGCCAAGGGAAGCTGGACTTGTCAGTCCTGGCAGATTTTGCCTGGGAGCTGTACTTGGATATATGGAATTTTGGAGCTGGATTCCCAGTTTTGGCCATGGACACCTGGACTTGAAAGATGTTTCTTTTCCATGGGAAGAACAGCACAGCCCCGCAGTGTTTCAAAGGCACATGAGAGGTGGCCCCCAAGAGGCCAAGGCCAGCCAGAGCTGTCTGTCCTGGCAAGTTTCATATGGGAACAATCCTTACATAATCAAATTTGGATGTAGAATCCCAGTTTTGGCCATGGGCCCCTGGAGGAGAAGGACAGTTCTGCTCCATAGGAAGGAAAGCACGGAGCCCCAGCACTGCAGGGCAGGTGAGAAGCAGCTCTGGCCATGCCAAGGTCAGCCGGAGCTGCCAGGCGGCCCCAGGAGCCCAAGGCAGCCAGAGCTGTTCCATGTTCCCTTGGTTCCGTGGGCCCTGCAGGGTCACAAAGGCCCCTTGGTTCTTTGGGGCCAGCAGTGCCACAGTGGCCCCTTGGTTCCATGGAACGCCACAGGGTCACAATGGTCCCCTTGGTGCCACCAGCCCTGCAGGGTCACAACGGCCCCTGGGTTCCACGAGGCCACGCAGGGTCAGGGTCACAGTGGTCTCCAGAGGAAGGGCAGCACCGAGCCCCAGGGTTTCAGGGGCAGAGGAGACACAGCCACCAGAGGCCAAGGCCAGCCACATCTGTCTGTCCTGGCAGGTTTGTCTGGGAGCAGCCCTTGGATATTGGGAATCTGGGAGGTGGGATCCCAATTTTGGCCATTTGTGCCTGGACAGGCAGGATGAGTCTTTTCCATAGGAAGGAAAGCACAGAGCCCCAGGGTTTGGAAGGTGGGTGAGATCTGGCCCTCAGGAGGCCAAGCCAGCCAGACTTGATGGTAATGGCAGCTTTTGTCTGGGAGCAGCCCTTGGATATTGGGAATTTGGGAGGTGGAATCCCAATTTTGGCCATGGGTGCCTTGTTGAGATGGATGGGTTTTTTTCCATATGAAAGAAAAGCACAAAGTCCGAGTGTTTTGGAAGAAGATGAGAGGTGGTCACCATGGGTGAGGGCAGCCAGACCTGTCTCTCATGGCAGCTTTGGTCTGGGAGCCATCCTTGGATATCTGGAATTTTGGAGGTGGATTCTCAATATCGGTCATGGATGCCCGGACATAAAAGATATTTAATTCCATGGGAAGATGAGAGGTGGTCCCTGGGAGGCCAAGCCAGGCAGAGCTGTCTGTCCTGGAAGGTTTCATCTGGGAACAATCCTTGGATATACAGAAATTTGGAGGTGGAATCCCAGTTTTGGCCATGGGCACCTGGACGGGAATGACGGTTCTTTTCCACTGTAGGGAAAGGGTGGAGAGTTGCTGTTGGGATGGGCACGACACACACCAACCCCAACAACAACCCCAGGCAAAAGGCTGTTTATTCTAAAAAGCCAGTGTCATTTATACACTTTTGTATGTTTATCATTCATTAACTTATCCATTGGTTGCTTCACTTCTACAACAGAGTCATTGGCTATTATTTAACTGCAACATCCTGTTATTGGTTACCTATAGCATCAGCATTCTGAGTGTTCAGAAAAACACCAGGTGCAGCCTTGTTGCTGTTTTCTCTTTCTGTTGTTTAGGTGTCTTGCTTCTGTTCACACTAAGTTTCTCATGGGTACAAACGGATTGTGCTAAGATCGATGTCGGAATCAGACAGGCTCGCTGACCTGCTGTTAATTCCCACAGTGGAGCACCGGTGTTTTGAAGGTTGATGAGAAGTGGCCCCCAGGAGGCCAAGGCCAGCCAGGCCCGTCTGTCCTGGCAGCTCCTGCCTAGGAGCAATCCTTGGATAGACAGAATGTGGGAGATAGAATCCCACTTTTGGCCATTTGTTCCTGGAGGAGAAGGACGTTTCTTTTCCATGGGAAGAAATCACGGAGCCCCAGCGTTTGGAAGGCAGATGAGAGGCGACCGCCAGAGGCCAAGGCCAGCCAGACCCGTCTGTCCTGGCACCTTTCGTCACAGAGCAATCCTTTGACAGATGGAATTTTGGAGGCAGAATCCCACTTTGGACCACGGGCCCCTGGAGGAGAAGGACAGTTCTGTTCCATAGGAAGGAAAGCACGGAGCCCCAGCACTGCAGGGGCAGATGAGAATCAGCCCTGGACATGCCAAGGTCAGCCAGAGCTGTCAGGCGGCCCCGGGAGCCCAAGGCAGTCAGAGCTGTTCCACGTTCCCTTGGTTCCATGGGCCCTGCAGGGTCACTGTAAGAGCCTAATAATAAGAGAAAGGCTCCAAAAAGTGCTTTGTCATTATGACTGCTTCAAAAATGCCTCGTCATTTGGTCTGCTTATCATAAAATGGGCGGTACAGACCATGGGTAGCTCGCCTTGAGGCCCATAAAAAGGAAGGTGAAATTGGTGCAGGTGTGGAGGGAAAAGCGAGGGGCAGAGTCCCTGACCTTTGCCTTTCCCCCCACCACCATCGCCTGCTGCCAGACACTCTGGGGCCTCCTGGAGCCGACGCTGCCCGCCTGAGGAGAACCCCCCTGATCCTGCACCCCTGGGCAGGGACAAGGAGGCCCTGAGGCCCCAGGGCTGCAGGGGTCACTTGTCCCCTCCTGGCCTCAGGCCAGGGCCAGCAGCCATGGCCAAAGGGCTGCACAAGTTGGCTCTGTCAGGGCCTTGCAGCTGCTGCCCATCCCTCTGCCCTCTGCAGCCCAGGCTGTCCCACGGTGTCCCTGCCCTGCGCCTCTGTCCCTGCAGGCTGTCCTCATCCCCCCGGCTGCCCCACCTGGCTGGCCCCTTCCTTTGCTGGCAGCTCTGCGTCCTGCCTGCCTCTGCCTGGGCACACAAAGCCTTGGGCTGCTCCAGACTCCTTCTGGGGGACGTGTTGCAGCCCAGCCCTGCCTGGGAGGGAAATTCCTTTCTCCTGGTGTCCACTCTGGGCCTCCCCAGCTGCCCTGTCACAAAGGCCCCTCGGTTCTTTGGGGCCAGCAGTGCCACAGTGGCCCCTTGGTTCCATGGAAAGCCACAGGGTCACAATGGTCCCCTTGGTGCCACCAGCCCTGCAGGGTCACAACGGCCCCTGGGTTCCACGAGGCCACGCAGGGTCACAGTGGTCTCCAGAGGAAGGGCAGCACCGAGCCCCAGGGTTTCAGGGGCAGAGGAGACACAGCCACCAGAGGCCAAGGCCAGCCACATCTGTCTGTCCTGGCAGGTTTGTCTGGGAGCAGCCCTTGGATATTGGGAATTTGGGAGGTGGAATCCCAATTTTGGCCATGGGCGTTTGTTGAGAAGGATGGGTTTATTCCACATGAAAGAAAAGCACAAAGTCCAAGAGTTTTGAAAGAAGATGAGAGGTGGCCACCATGGGCGAGAGCAGCCAGACCTGTCTCTCATGGCAGCTTTTGTCTGGGAGCAATCCTTGGATAGACAGAATTTGGGAGGTAAATCTCAGTTTTGGCCATGGGAGCCTGGATGAGAAGGATGGTTCTCTTCTTTAGGAAGGAAAGCACGGAGCCCCAGGAGCCCCAGGATACCCCAGAACCCACTGAGGAACGGGGTCCCCCCGGCCTCATCATGCGCAGCCTTCAGCTGTCTCAGGCAGAGCCCATCCCGCCCTCAGCAGCCCCAGCCCAGCCCAGCCCAGCCCTCCTGGGCAGGAAGCCCCAATGGCCGAGCCGGCCTGGGACACTTGCAGGGATGCGGGGGCAGCCGCAGCTTCTGGGGCCAGCCTGTGCCAGGCCCTGAGCGCCCTGCCAGGGAACCATTGCTGCCCCACATCCCATCTCAGCCTGCCCTCGGGCAGCGGGAAGCCGTTCCCTGGGGCCCGGCCCCGCAGGCCCTTGGCAAGAGTCTCTCTCAGCCAGCAATTGCTGCTCCTCCCTGCTGCGGGGCCCAAGCTGCAAGTTGATTTTCTGCCGCTGGCCCCGGCCCAGCCCCGAGCCAGGGCCAGGACCTTGCCCTGGAGCTCTGCGGGCGCTGTGGAAAGCTGAGAGGCAGCTCTGGCTTTTCCACTTTTCATGAGCTAAAGCTGCCTGGCAGAAGAAATGGAGGGACAGCTCTGGTGGCACAATCCCTCCCGGCCCAGGGCCCAGCGCTGGGAAGGTCTTTCCGTGCCGAGGCTTTGCTGCGGCCAAGGAAAGCTCCTGGCTCAGGGTCACCTTTCCTGCTGGGCCAGAGCCCCCGAGTGGCCCAGCAGCAGCAGAGAATTCCAGCACAGCCCCGGCACGGGCAGGGCGGCCCTGGGCGGGCTGCGGGAGCCGGCAGCGCCTGAGCTCAGAGCAGCTGAGCCCGGGGGCTCTTGGCCAAGGCCGAGGCCCAGCGAGCATTTCTCAGCTCGCAGGGCGGCCTGGAAAGGTGCTGGGGGGGATCATTCACCCCCCAGGGCGGTCCCAGTGGCTCCCAGGATTTCCATGTCCGTGCTCCCAGCGCTGCTCCCAGCCCTGATCCCTGGGGATGGCAATGTCCCGCTCCCTTCCCGGGGCAGGCTCACACCTGAGCCAGGTGTGCAGGGCAGGACCTTGCCCTGAGCCCAAGCCCTGTCCCCCCTGCAGGATCTGCTTCCCATCGGCCTCTCCCTCCTGCGGCCCCAAGCCCAGCTCGGTGCTGAACGAAGGGCGCTGGGCCGGGGTCATCCCCCGGCGGGGGCTGCGCACCCCCTCTGCCCCCTCCCCAAATTCCCTCCCGGGGCAGCAGGGGCTGCCTCAGGAGCCCTGTGGGCAGGGAAAAGGGGGTGACACCGGCATGGGGGAGGTCACACACGCTCTGGGGGGACACACACGGCCCCTGGGGACCCCCCCTCACCTTCTCCTGCAGCACCAGGAGGATGAACCGCAACATGGAGCCCCCGACTCCTGGCAGCATCTTGGGGGTGGGGTCTGGTGGCGAGTTTGGCTATCTGGGGAGGAGGTCACATCTGCCCTAAAACCCCCTCCCAGCTCCACAGCCACTCCCAGACCCCTCAAACCACCCCACAGCTCCCAGCCACGACTCCCCCAACCACTCCCTGCAATAGCAGTGGCCCCAAAAGCCACAAAATTCCCAACCCATCTCCCCCAACACCCACCCAAATTCTCTCCAAGCCACACAGCCCTGCCAACACCCCAAAACTCCCACACAGACTGCCCCAAAAGCCCCCAAACCCTGTCTCAGCACCTCAAACAGCTCCAAGGGCCATAAAAGCCCATCCCAGTCCCCCAAGGAGCACTCAGACCCCCTCCCACACCCCATGGCACCGACCAGGACAGGCTGGGGGACAGGAACATCCACAGCCAGGAGCAGCTTGGGCACTTCAGCAGCGATTTGGGCACTTGGGAGGCCACACCCCAAATGGGGAGACTCAGGGCAGGGACTCAGACAGACAACTGGAATTCCTGGAGAACAGACTGGCTCAGGTGGACACGTTCTGCCAGCACAACTGTGAGATTGTGGTCCCAGTCTGCCTGGCTTCGTGGCTCCACAACACTCAGATCCTCCCAAATATTCCCCTGAACCCCAAATTCACCCCCAAATTCCAGTAAAATTAACCAGCTTTAGACCTCTTTGCTTAATTTCTTTATTTTTACTCCACTTCTCCACTTTTGGTTGTTTCAGTGGGATTAACACAGAAATTACTTAGGCTGCAGAAGATCTCCAAGAGGTTTTGAGGGGCTGTGAAGGGCTGTGAGGTGCCTTGAGGGTTTGTTAGGGGCTGTGAAGGGTCATGAGTGGCCAGGAACTGTGAGGGGCTGTGAGGGACTGTGAGCTGCCATGAGGGGCCATGGGGAACTGTGAGGGACATTGAGGGGTCATGAGGGGCTGTGAGGGGCCTTGAGGGGCCATAAGGGTCTCTTAGAGGCTGTTGGAGGCCAGGCACCTGATGGAACCAAGGGTCAGTTATGACACTGTGCAAGCAAGGAGATCATGGCTGACAGTACAGAACTTCATGGAAGCACAGGCCCATTGTCACACAGCAGGGCCGCAGAACCAAGGAGATCCTTGTGACACTCCACAACCTCATGGAGTCAAGGCGTCCATGTTACACTACGGAACCTCATGGAGCCAAGGGTCCATTGTGACACTGCGGACCCAAGGAGACTGTTGCTGACAGTACCAAAGTTCATGGAACCAAAAGTCCATTGGGACATTGTGGCGCCTCATGGAACTGTGGAGAGCATTATGACACTTTGTTACTATCTGATTTACACCCAGAAGGGCAAAGAAACCAAAATCTCTGAGTATAAAAGGAAAGAACTTTGAAGGTTCAAAATATTCCCAAAGACCAGATTAAAACCAAACGAGATTAAATGTTGGTGCCAAAAAAATGGGTATCTGTTTATCTAATGGTAAGAGAGGCAAAGAGAAAGAAGGAGAAAAGTGGAGAAAAGTTAGAAAAAGCCAAGGTTATTCTAAAAAGCATAGGATAAGTCAGCACCACACTGTGCTACCTTTGTTGCTGCTGAGACAGGGTGGGGGAAGTGGAGAGGTTTTTGCCCTTTTTTTTCCTGTTGTTTGAAGGGTCTTATCTGCCTCTTCTGATGTCTGGAGCAGTTTGGCTGGAAAGCGGCGGCCCATCCTCCGAGATGCAGGCTCGATGCTTGCAGCTGAACCTCGGTGCGCCTGGGACGAAGGAGCAGGGCTAGGGGTTGCACAACTCCCTCGGGATTTCAGTGCAGGGGTGAAGGATTGGGGGGTGCTCCCCAGGCGGGCGGCGTCGGCTCCCGGAGGCCTCAGGGTGTCTGGCAGCAGGCGATGGTGGTGGTGGGGGGAAAGGCAAAGGGCGGGGATTCTACCTTTTGCTTTCGCCTCCACATTTTGCACCCGTTTTGCCTTCCTTTTTATGGGCCTCAAGGCGGGCTATGCACGGCCCGTACGGCACGTAGTTTCCAGGCATTCAAGAGTGATTATGATAAGCAGCCATAATGACGAAGCACTTTTGAAGCCTTTCCGGTGTTGAGCAGTGATAATGACGCAGCGTTTTTTGGAGCCTTTCTCTTAGTATTAGGCTCTTGCACACTTCAGAACCAAGGGGCCATTGTGACACTGCAGGGCCTTGTATAACCAAGGGGTCATTGTAGCACGGCAGGGCCTGGTGGAATCAAGGGGATCGTAGTGACACTGTGGGGCTCCAGGAGGCCCCGGGGCCATTCTGACTGTGTGGAAGCAAGGATACCATTGTTACGCTACGGGGCACCATGGAACCAAGGAGGCCATTGTGAAGCAGCGGGGGAACCCGCTGAGACTATTATGGCACTCCAAGGCCTTGTGAGACCAAAGGGCCATTGTGGAACTGCAGGGCCTCGTGGAACCAATGAGACCATTGTGACATCACAGGGCCTCATGGGAGCCAGGGGCCATTGTGACACAGCCGGGCCTCAGAGAACCAAGGGGCCGTTGTGACACTGCGTGGCACCATGGAGCCAAGGAGACCACTGTGACACTACAGGGCGTCACAGAACTAAGAACTATGTAACAGTAAGAGGCCCAATGGAATCAAGGGGCCATTGTGACACCACAGGGCCTGATAGAACCAAGGAAACCATTGTGACACTGCAAGGTCTCATGGAAGCAAAGGGCCAGTGTGACACAGCCAGGCCTTGTGGAAGCAAGGGGCCATTGTGATCCTGGGAAGCCCAATAGAACCAAGGAGTCACTGTGACGCTGCAGGACCTTATGGAATCATGGAGACCGCTGTGACACTCTGTGACCTCATGGAACCAGTGGGCCATTGTGTTATTTTGCAGCCCCGTGGAACCAAGGAAACCGTTTTGACACAGCAAGGCCTCATGGAAGCAAGGGGCCTTTGTGCCGCTGTAGAGCCAAGGAGACCACTGTGATATTGCTGGGCCTCAGGGGAACAAAGATCTCTTGTGATACCATGGGGCCTCATGGAACTAAGGGGCAATTGTGATGCTGCAGGGCCCCAAGGCTGCAAAGAACGTGGAACAGGACTGGTTGGCTTGGCCTCCTGGGGGCCACCTGCCTGGTCCAGCTGACCTTGGCATGTTGAGGGTTGCTTCTCCTCTGCCCCTGAAACGCTGGAGTTCCGTGCTTTCCTTTCTGTGGGAAAGAGCTGTCCTCCTCCAGGGACCCATGGCTGAAATTAGGATTCTACCTCCAAATTGGATTCTATCCGAGGATTGTTCCCATGTGAAACCTGCCAGGACAGACAGCTCAGGCTGGCCTTGGCCTCTTAGGGGCCACCTCACATCTGCCTTCAAAACACAGGGGGGCTGTGCTTTTCTTGCCATGGAAAAAACCATCTTTCAAGTCCAGCCATCCATGGCCAAAATTGGGAATCCACCTCTGAAATTCCATCTATCCAAGGAATAGCTCCCAGACAAAAGCTGCCAGGAATGTCCAGCTTCCCTTGGCTTCCTGAGGGCCAGCTCTCATCAGCCTTTGAAACACTGGGGCTCCTCACTTTTCTGCCAGTGGAAAAGAACTGTCCTTATGGGTCAGACGTCCATGGACAAAAGTGGGATTTGGCCGCCCAAGATCCGTCTATCCAAGGATTGCTCCAAGACAAAAGCTGCCAAGACAAACAGGTCTGGCTGGCCTTGGCCTCCTTGAGCCACCACTAATCAGCCTTTGAAACACTGGGGCTCTGCCCTTTCCTTCCTGGCGAGAAGAACTGTCATTCCGGTCCAGGCACGCACAGCTGAAATGGAATTCCACCTCCAAAACTCCCCATATGTCCAAGGGTTGCTTTCAGACAGAAGCTGCAAGGACACACAGGTCTGGCTTGCCTTGGCCTCTGGTGGCTGCCTCTCATCTGCCTTCAAAACACTGGGCTTCTGTGGTTTCCTTGCTGTAGAAAAGAACTGACCTTCTTGTCCAGGTGCCCGTGGCCTCAAGCACATGATCACTACACAGGGACAAAGGAGCTCTGTGCTCAGTGGAGTGGAGACTGAGGACAGCGGAGGAGAGTCCTGGGAGGGCTTGAAGGGTGGTTTCAGAGATGGTGGATCCTTTTGACACAGTAGAGAACAGCCGGCAAAAGAAAGAATTAATGCAAAGGGCAGCTGGGGAGGTCCAAACTGGACATGAGGAGAAAGGAATTTCTCTCCCCGGGCAGTGCAGTGGTGCAACGTGTCCCCCAGAAGGAGTCTGGAGCAGCCCAAGGCTCTGTGTGCCCAGGCAGAGGCAGGCAGGACGCAGAGCTGCCAGCAAAGGAAGGGGCCAGCCAGGTGGGGCAGCCGGGGGGATGAGGACAGCCTGCAGGGACAGAGGCGCAGGGCAGGGACACCGTGGGACAGCCTGGGCCAGAGAGGGCAGAGGGGTGTGCAGAAGCTGCAAGGCCCTGACAGAGGCAACTTCTGCAGCACTTTGGCCAGGGCTGCTGTCCCTGGCCCTGAGGCCAGTTGGGAGACAAGTGACCCCTGCAGCCCTGGGGCCTCATTGCCTCTTTTTTCCTGCTCAGCAGCATGGCAGGGGCCACCCCATGGTGCTGCCCTTGGCATTGCACATGCCCACATCCCAGTGCCCCGGGAAGAGTCCCGAGCAATGAGGGAGGGACAGGATCTGCCTTTCCGGCGGCTGGGGCACTGCCTGCAGCCAGCCCGGGCACAGCACAGAGGCACAGAGGGGTTCCATCAGTTAGGGCTGGGAAGATGCTGAGAAGTGACCTGGGGAGAATCATTCCCAGCCCTTGACACAGGAAGCCTCTGGCTGCAGGACAGTGCAGCTGCAGTTCCAGGAGTGATCTCCTCAAGCTGGAACATGCCACTGACTGTGGATTCAGGAAGTACATTCTCTGAGTATCTCTGGTGTAGAACATGAGGACATGCTCAGGCCTTCAGCTCAGTCCAGTAGTATTTCCAACACAATCCTTTCTATAGGGATGAAATTTCCTGAGACTGTTTTCAGTCTCCTACTCTTGGGGAATGGGAGGGGGGAAGTGATAAAGGCATTCATCATTTTTAAGAGTCCCTAAGGCATCGGAACTGTAACTTGAGTGCTCTGCAGGAGTTTCCTAAAGTGCTTTCAAGACACTCCTCTGCCCATGCACCGCACCGGCATCACCTTTGCTGGACCCACCGGGCTCAGTCTGAGCTGTCCTTTCTCCCAGCTGCAAACAGAACCTGTCCCCAGCCAGTGCCCTGCACACAGGCAGGTTTCTGTAGGGCCAAGGAGAGTGCACAGAGATTTGGGGTCTGTGAGTGCTGGCAGGAAGAGGTCAGGCACAGGGAAACAGCTCCAGGAGGAAGATCTTCAGCAAGCAGAGAGAAGATCAGGCAATGAGAGAAAACAAAAGGCAGAAATGTTGTGGCAGGGAGAGCTTAGAGACCTCCACAGGATGCCCTCGAGTGCAGCCCCTCCCTCTGAACAAGCCCCCTCCCCTCCTCTCTCCCTCAGCCAAGCCTCTGCCCTCAGGGCCGGGGGTCCAAGGCGTGAAGCCCCTCCTGGGCAGGCAGAGCTGCAGCAGAGCCGTGGGGCAGCTCTGCAGCCCCGGGCCCAGTTCCCTCTGCAGAGCACAGGGCTGGGAGCAGCTGCCCGGCCCTGGGGGCTCTGGGAGGGGGCACAGCTGGCTCAGGGTGACGCTGGCCCCAGAGCCCGGCTGTGGGCAATGCAGCCAGGGAAGGAGCTCCATCTCCCTACATCCAATGCCATCATTAGGACACTTGGCTTTCTTCTTGAGGATTCCCCCTAAGCTCTGAGCTTGCCTCCAGGGCGCAAACAGGTCGTGTAGCATCTTGGTGTTACCTGAAAGCCCCACAGTGAGACACAAAAGTTTTATGATGGAGAAAGGGCTGTTGGGTTGGTGAAACGAGCCATGTGTGTATTTGGCTACCAGTGTGGGGCTGAGAGCTCGAGAAGGGGATGGACATTTGATGGGCTGTGGTGGATCGATCTGCTCTCAGCAGCATTGGGATGGTTTTTAAGGGAAATATGGGAGGGTGATTATCCTCTGTCTGAGGAGGGTGAAAGGCCAGAGGATCTTGGAATAGGACAGAGTGACAGACCACCTCCCCTCACTCTCCACTCACCACCTTGCCTCACAGAACTTGCTCTATTCTCCCCGAGGGCAGCAGAAATGCTGAGTGTTTCTGACATCCAAAAACAGTCAGCAGGGGAGATGAAGAGGAGCTATAAAAACCTCTAGAACACTTTAACAGCTTTTGCCATTCCTGTTCTTGGGTCCTGGGAGTGCCCTTGTGTTAGCTGGGCTTTCAAAGTGGAACACCAGGACAGGTCCCTGTCCCCCTCCCACTTCTGCACAGCAAGGCTGAATTATAAAAACCCCCGGAGCAACTGCCCTGAAACTCATGTCACACTCAGCCAGCACCAACCAGGGCTGCGGCTGGAGCTGAAGGAAGATCTGCTAGAAAAACAGAAGGGTGTTGTCGGTGATCGAACACGGACTTGGCCGGCTGCATGCAAAGCCAAATTCTATCGCACAAGTCCCATCTTTATATACTGTTCAAACCAGCAGTTCAGCAGCTACAAACTTCAGCTCCTAAGGTTCTATGTTTTACATCTCCAAGGGCTACAGATTACCATCTCCTCGCCCAATCTCCCATTAACTATCCTACTCTTTGTCTCGCCTCTTGCTCTTTGTCTCGCCTCCTGCCAGACATGGCCCCGGCCCGCCCCGTCTCTCGCAAGGCCCCACGCCAGCCAAAGCCCTTCTCTATGGCCACACTCTGAATCCCCATAAGGTGTCAGTGTGTGACAGGAGAAGGATTTGTGGGGCATGTCTTTGATTTTGCTGAGAGACGTTTCCCTTAAGCTGTCACTGACTTTTCTCCATGAACAGGTCCCCATGGCCAGACACTGCCAATGTGCAACAGCAGCTCCATCAGCCCCTTCCTCCTGCTGGCATTGGCAGACACGCGGCAGCTGCAGCTCCTGCACTTCTGCCTCTTCCTGAGCATCTCCCTGGCTGCCCTCCTGGGCAGCGGCCTCATCATCAGCGCCGGAGCCTGCGGCCAGCACCTGCACAGCCCCATGTTCTTCTTCCTGCTCAGCCTGGCCCTCACCGACCTGGGCTCCATCTGCACCACTGTCCCCAAGGCCATGCACAATTCCCTTTTGGGACACCAGAACCACCTCGTAGGCAGGAGGTGCTGCACAGCCTCTTTCTCTTTCTCTTTTTCATTTCAGCAGAGTTTTCCCTCCTCGCTGTCGAGTGCTACGAGCGCTACGTGTCCATCTGCAAAGCCCTGCACTACGGGACCCTCCTGGGCAGCAGAGCTTGTGCCCACATGGCAGCAGCTGCCTGGGCCAGTGCCTTTCTCTACGCTCTCATGCACACGGCCAATACATTTTCCCTGCCCCTGGGCCAGGGCAATGCCCTGGGCCAGTTCTTCTGTGAAATCCCACACATCCTCAAGCTCTCCTGCTCACACTGCCACCTCAGGGAGCTCGGGCTTGTTGTGTTTTCCATCTGTTTAACTTTTGGTTCTTTTGTGTTCATTGTTTTCTCCTATGTGCAGATCTTCAGGGCCGTGCTGAGGATCCCCTCTGAGCAGGGATGGCACAAAGCCTTTTCCACGTGCCTCCCTCACCTGGTCGTGGTCTCCCTGTTCCTCAGCACTGGCTTTGTTGCCTGCCTGAAGCCCCCCTCCATCTCCTCCCCATCCCTGGACCTGGAACTGCCAGTTCTGTACTCGGTGGCGCCTCCAGCCCTGAAGCCCCTCATCTACAGCCTGAGGAACCAGGAGCTCAGGGACGCCCTGAGGAAAGTGATGACTGGATGCTTTCCAGAAGCAAAAACCTGCCTGTTTTCAGCTCCATAGGCTAAAGTGTAATCATTAGAGGCCCAGCCTGCCTTCTCAGGTTGTTTTGGTGGTGGTGGTTTTGGTGGCTTTTTTTTCTTCTCGTATGTTAAGGTTGTACCCAAAAGATTTTGTTATGCATCTTATTCACTGTTTACAGGCTGAATGTGACTGTTGGCAGGGACTGTGTCAATAAGGAGTCTGCTCTGTGGGTATTCACATTAAATAAAGGACCCATCAGCAAGGTGTCTGTTTGAGATCCTTTGGTTGAGTCCATCCCTGGAGCTGGAGGGCAGGGCCAGTGTTGCAGGCATTGGGGGGGAAGAGTCCCAGCAGAGCAGCACAGCCAGGGAGCAGCAGAGCTTGGTCTTTTCAGAGCTCCTCTCTTATTACTTCCACTCTCTCCTTTGGAGCCGCTGTGATGGTGTAAGGCCAACAGCTCTGTCCGGGTGGTGCGAGTCCTGCTGCGTGTCACAGGCAGGGACAGGCCATGGGCACTGCTGGGACACAGCTGGGCTCCGCCACAGCAGTTCCATCAGCAAAGGACATCTCCTGAAGGCACTGCAGGAAGGCTTTGCTCTCCCTCCACAGTCACTGTCAGGAACAGGCCCAAGGACCAGACTCTAAAGAGGCTGCCTGTGTTCCTTGTTCTCCCAGGGCTCAGTGGGATGAGATCAGGGTCCCAGTGTGGCCTTCAAGAGACTGGGGTGTGCTTCAGGTTTTGCTTGTTGGTGGCCAGTGCCCACCAGATGGTGAATGGTCTGTGATGAACCTTCCTGGGGCTCTGCAGCTTGTGCCAGGGCTGATGGCAGGGGAATGTTCTTCTGGAGGGACTTGGGAGCTGCCAGCAGAACACAGGGGACCTGCAGGGACAGTGTGTGCCAGGGATCAGCAGTGAGTGGAGCTCACTGGGCACAGGCCTGTCCAGGGTGGGCTCACCCACAGATAAAGGACTGAATGTTTCCTGTGACCCATGAGAGCTCTGCAGCCCAGGGGACACAGCAGGTACAGGGAAAGGAGTCTGAGCAGTGACTCGTCTGACCCTCGGGGAACTTGCAGAGGAGGATCCAGGGCAGCCCCAGCCCATGTGCCCGCCCTGGAACAAGGCAGGCACCTCTGAGCACCCTCCATGGCCACAGCAGAGCCTGTGTGGGAGGGGGTCAGTGCAGGGAGCACCATCAGCTGCAGAGCTCTGTCTCCCAGCTTGAGCAGCAGAGCCCAGCAGAGGCAGCCCATGGCCCCGGGCAGCACAGCCCCCATGCTCTGCAGAGCAGCACCCCCAGCTCGGGGGCTCTGGGCAGCAGGGCAGAGGCTACAGCAATGGCTGCTCAGGCCAGCACAGACGTGTTCCCCTGGGAAAGGCCCTGTGGGGAGCTGGCATGGGCCAGGAGAAGAGCAGGAGCTCGTGTGTGTGCAGAGGAGCCCTGGCAAGAGGCTGCCCTGTGCCTGGGATGGCAGCAGGAGCAGCCTGAGGAGCCCCGGAGCCAACTCTCTGCTGCTGTGCTGGGCAGCGGGGCCCTGGGGCTGCACGAGCTGCCCGAGCTGAGGATCTCCTGAGCATCCCAGACACAGAGTCACTGTCCCGGACCTGCACTGCCTCCAGTTCCTGCTGCAGGGCCAGACAGGACTGGGCTTCTTTGCAGGGCTGGGGCCGGGGCAGGGAGAGGAAAACAATGGACCCTTGATTGTAGGAGTCCCCACAGTGTCACAATGCTCTCCATGGTTCCACGAGGCCTTGCAGTGTCACGCTGGCCCCTTGGTTCCTTTGGGCCCCACGGTGTCACTATGGCGCCCTTGGTTACACGAGGCCCCGCGGTGTCGCAAGGCCCCTTTGGTTCTCCCAGGGCCCTCAGTGTCTGTTTTGCCAGTGGGCAGGGTCAGCACCAAAGACACAGACACCAAGTTCAGGAATAGTGGAATTTATTATAATGCAAAACTGCAAAGAATCACAAAAGGAGAAGCCCAGCAAAGCACCCAATCATCACTACTCAAGATTGTGTACAGTAATCAAGAAAGAGACAGCACCAGTCACCCTCAGACCTTGCCATCATCCACATCCTCACATCAGCTGGGGGAAGCTGTCACAGCCAAGGACTGGAGAGCCATTCCCAGACCCTGGGAATTCCTGCAGGTACATCCAGCTTTGCGGGCACCGAGGCTTCAACCTCGCTGTGAGAGGCCCCAGCTTTGACAGCGTTGAACAAACAAGCTGACATCACTTCTAGTGTGGGAACATCTGGTTTCATTCTCCTCTTTGGTTTCTCCCAAAGCCTGGCCGGGGCTCAAGGAGGAACCGAGGGAGTTTGATCCTAAACCCCCAAACAAGGCCAGATGGGGCCCTGTCCAGTTTCTAAATACAGAAAGGCAAATCCGTGTTTCACCAATGAACATAGAGCATATTGCTAATAATGCTCTGTTAATGAGCAGATAGAAATAGAACATTTGGTTGGAAGGTTCATGTAGATGTCAACTTTAGCTCAGAGCCTGTTGTTCAGGCCTCAGTCAGGGCCTGTTGTTCAGGCCTCAGTACTTCAATCAGTCCTTTGACCTAGAGACGAACTACAACCTTCACAACAATCCTTTTGATACTACAATCTTTTAGATTTAAGCATTTGAATTACTTTGTTGACAAGCCAAAATATCATACGGGAAGTGCTTTAAGGGCATCTTTTCACAATCTTCATAGGAACGCTTAACCCAGCCATGATTAAAGAGCTGTACGTGACTTTGATTCCATTTCCCTTTATACTGGGTGCAACTGAACAGTTCACAGTGTGGGTGCATACAACCTATTCCAGGAGACAACATCCATCCACAGACACTTTTTCCTACATATATTCCTCTTTATCCGATTTAGGCAAGAAATGCCTTTTCTACGAAAATGCAGCGGTCAGGGATCGCCACCCTCGGTCTAGAACCCTGTTTTTATCATGAACTGTGCTCAAGTTTCTAACCCACCGTTTGGGTTGGGCCAGATGGGCCAGCCAAGGCCAGTCATCGAATCCTTCTGGACTTCCACGCACCCAGCAATTACTGAGGTTAAATGAGTTCCCTATCTCTGCTCCTACTGTTAGAAATCTGTTTTCCCAACCAGTGCTCTGATTACAATGACAACATTAAACCAACAAGATCAACCATAGTTTCACTGTTAAGCGGTCCCTTTCTGTCTGCAGAAGTCACTCAGTGGCACATCAGTCTTCACATCGAGCGCCGTGGATCAGAGCACTTTGCAAAGGGACCATTGGGGCAAAGAGGGAGATTTGGTCTGGCAGGCTCTGCAAAACAATATCCTGTAACATCTCTTTGTTCTCACATAGAACACTTGGCTGCAGGGACATGTTCCCATCTTTCTCACCCAGGTTTCAGGATTCAAACAGTGTTGTCTTTGCCTACAGCTCTTCCTTCAGCTGGCTCGGGCGGGCCATTTGGCCTCTGGACCCACACTCTGGCTCCATGATTAGGACTGCTGGATCCAAGCCCTTTATCTCCAGGAACAGTAGTGATGTGAGGTGGATGTTCTTTTTTCACGGTTGTTTTTTTAAAATAATAATAAATAAAATAAACTGGCAATATCAATAATTGTGCTACCCTGCCGTGGGGTTGAATAATCCAGTGTTGTTCACTGTTGTTTAACAGAACTACTTTAATTTCTCCTTGATAATCTGCACCAAGCACTCCTCCCACCATATGAACACTTGTCAAGGCCAAGCTTGAGTGAGCAGTTATCAAACCAGTGTCCCGGAGGAATCTGAATTCCTGTGCCGGTATTGATAACTCTCATTTGCTTCTGATTTATCCTAATTCATTCTAATGCGTAAAGGTCCAGCCCTGCAGCCTCTGGGATGGCCCTGTCAGGGG
The DNA here is from genome assembly GCF_965178545.1 of Coloeus monedula. NCBI lineage: Eukaryota > Metazoa > Chordata > Aves > Passeriformes > Corvidae > Coloeus > Coloeus monedula. The sequence goes on from NW_028120531.1 coordinate 98,205, forward strand.
CCATCACCCCCAGAACAATTTCCCAGGAAGTCAGAGTGTCACTGTCCGTGGTTGTATTTGCAAATTGGGTGCAGCCACGCGCATCGAGGCGGTTTCCATTTCCCCAGTGGGCCCATTGTTAAGGATATGGAGCACATCTGGGAGGTGGGTTTTTCATTGCAACAGCTTCCCATCTCCTACATTTTTCAAGTGCTCTTTTAACAACCCCTTCATCTGTTCAATCAATTCTGCAGCTTGTGGATAGTCTGGTATATGAAAAACCCAGCAGTCTTACTCACTTTATTTTGCACAGGAACAGACAAAGCATTCCACGTCCTGGCATCAGCAAACCCTATCAAAACAGCCAGTTTCATCCCTTCCTCCTTCATCTCTTGTATACAATCTCACACAGTTTCCCAGCAATGTTGGGGTCCTGGCCAATCATTTTCTGTAGAGTACTTAGTCTTATATCCCTGAGCAGCCAAAGCTAACAAATTGGTATTTGGAGCATTATTTCACAATGTCATTATATACATGTGAAAACATAAACATACAATTTTTATTATATTATATACATGTAGATAATTCTTTTTATTTTTATTCTTGTTGTTATTATTATTATTTCCTTTGCTCAAACAAATCCAAGCTCAAGATTAAAAACTTCTTCTGTGGCTCCATGTGGGAGCGTTTCAACAACAAGCGTTCCTTCTGTTGGTGCTGTTTCCGAGATGCTGTTAACAAAATTCACCCTCATCTTCCCAAACCCACAAGTTCTTTTCCTTTTTCCATATGCAATTTTTGGATGCATTCTAATACATCCAGTGCTTCAGCTTCTTTCAGTTGACGTCCTCATTGCTCGCACGGTGCTCCGACCTCAGCCCACGCCACAGCCAGCAAACCCTCGGGAAGGTCTTCCCATCCGGGAATTTTGGATGGCACTGATTCCTTACACTTTCATTTAAAAAGCAGCATTTTGTTGGGATCCGGCCAGACTATACCAAATTTGTTTTACCAGTGGGCAGGGTCAGCACCAAAGACACAGACACCAACTCAAGAAATCAGCGTCATTTACTGTAGTTCAAAGCAGCAGAGAATCACAAAAGGAGAAGCTCAGCAATGCACCCAATCATCACAGCCAAAGATTGCCCGTAGTGATTAAGAAAGAGACAGCCCCAGTTCCCCTCAGACTTTACCATCGCCCACATGCACACATCAGCTGGGGGAAGCTGTCCCAGCCAAGGACTGGAGAGCCATTCACGGACACTGGGAATTCCTGCAGCTGCCTCCAGCCACAGCTGAGGCTCCAACCCCGCTGGGAGAGGGCCCGGCTTTGATAGTGTTGAACTGACAAACCGACAGCACTTCTAGTGTGGGAATATCTGGTTTCATTCTCCTGATTGGTTTCTCCTCAAGCCTGGCCAGGGCTCAAGGAGGAAGCAAGGGAGTTGACTTTGACCATACAGCCCCAAACAAGGCCAGATGTCAGATTTCATGGCCTTGTCCAGCTTCCAAATACAGAAAGGTCAATCCATGTTTCACTAATGGGTGGATACATCTATCAGAGCGCTAATGACCATGCGCATTTCATTAATGAGCAAGTTCAAAGAGAACCTTTGCTGGGAAGGTTCTGATGGTGCCCCAAGCCCCGGGACTGGAGGGGCCCCTTGGCTGCGGGGCTGGCAGGGAGCTGCCCCTTGTTCTCACTCTGCCTCACGCAAAGCTGGGCCGCTCACAAGTGGGGCAGCACAGCAAACAGGCAGCCTGCGAGTCTCTTCCATCCTCGTCTCTTGGGATTTTTCACCTTTGAGCTTAAGGTCTACAAAGGCAACTGCTTTTGGTCCTGCTGTGTATCGCCACGTTAAGCAATGCTGCTCAATCCGTCTGTAGCACAGCAGCAGGGGAAAGGCCTCAGCCCTTCAGTGTCAGGAGCTGCCGGGCTCTGCCTGAGCAGCTCAGCCAGCAGGAAGGGAGCTGCTCCACACGGGAACGAGGAGCAAAGGACTGCAGCACCTCCTTCTTGGGCAGAGCCCAGATTCGGTGGGGCAATAACAGAGTTATTCTCGTGCACTGGTGCATCAGCACTGCAGCTGCTGTGCCCGCAAGCACATGGTTCGAGATCTGCAAAAGAATTCTGCAACTCTTGACTGGGTCAGGATGTCACCAGTGCTGAACTCCACTTTAGTCCAAAGCAACCAGTTTACACCTCTGCTGGTGTCTGCTAGGTTTTTTTCTTCAGGGTATCCAGACAAAAGGAAACAGAGGAGGAGGCTACATTTTCGTTGTTGAGC